>NC_055962.1:29991869-30291869 GCF_018492685.1 Alosa sapidissima | reverse complement strand
GTATTGGGTTTGAAAGGACAATTGGATTTGCCGATGGCTTCCAAGGTTATCTTCATTTAATTGCCGTCGCGCAGAGCGCCATCAGAGCTGTCGTCGGGCTTATCACCTGAATGGTGCAAGACAGGGCTCGACGTGAGGTAAGGCAGGTGTAGGCTTACAGATGACGTTAATCGCTGGATCAGGTGTGTGTGTGTGTGGTGAGAGTCAGAGAGAGAGAGGAGGAAAGAGAGAGGAGGTGAAGACGAGTGGATTAAGCTAAGGGCAGAAGAGCAGTTTTGGTGTATGGAGACTAATGAAACTGCCTGCAAATCTAACTTCTCTGGCCCCTGTCGCTCTTTACCTTTTCTCTTTTTCTCTCTCTCTCTCTCTCTCTACCTCCCTCTTTCTTTTGCTCCGCTCCTTCCTCCCCCTTTCATTTCTCTGTCTTCTGCACTGATCTCACCTTAGACAGGATTGCAGAAAGCACAAATCACAAGATGGACCATCCTATGGACAAGATGGACCATCCTAAAAAGAGGATGATGTCAAACGCAACCTCTATGGGGGCAGCCGTGTCCTACTGGTTAGGGCTTTGGACTTGGACTTGGACCGGAGGGTTGCCGGTTCGAACCCCGACCAGTAGGCACGGCTGAAGTGCCCTTGAGCAAGGCACCTAACTCGCTGCTCCCCGAGCGCCGCTGTTGTTGCAGGCAGCTCACTGCGCCGGTATTAGTGTGTGCTTTACCTCACTGTGTGCTGAGTGTATTTCACTAATTCACGTATTGGGATAAATGCAGAGACCAAATTTCCCTCACGGGATCAAAAGAGTATATATACTTATACTTACTTAAATCAAAAGCACTGTCTGCTTCAGTCTGTCACAGTATTGGGGTAACGGACACACACACACACACACACACACACACACACACACACACACACACACACACACACACACACACACACTCTCCAGTCTCTTTCACACACATACACCATCCCCCACACACAGGGCACATAACCCTGATCTCACACCATGTATAAACACCTACTACTAAAACTCTAATCTCCAGATCGTCATTCCCTTCATTCCGTCATTTGCCACCTGACTCTACCAGTGTGGAGATTGGCACAGTGCACAATGCAGCCACCGCACAAAAGCCAGCTCACACACACACCCTTATCTGTGGTTTTTCGTGTTTGACGTCAGCTTAGGGCCACACACACCCACGCACTTACAAACACACGTTTATAATGTCATTCCATCGGTCCCTCATACACTCAACTGCCAGTAGTACACACACACAAACACATACACACACATGTGGTCAAAATGAATTTATCCCACACACACACACACACAGACATTGATCCCTGGTACACATGCACAGATTGGAGAGTAATAGAGACTCATGGATACTCTACAGAACCCGTTTCCCCAGGCCTGGGAGATGTTGGGTGGGGGGAGGGTGTTAAATGTTGGATGGGGGTTTGAGAGATTGCCTTTGCAATGTACACGTGGAGAAATATGGGCTAGTGCTCCTGAGGAGGCTGTCACCTCTAGTGAGCGTGAAGGTGATTCTGCCACTGCACTGTGCGATTGTGTGTGAGCGAGAGAGAGAGAGAGTGTGTGTGTGTGTGCGATGCAGAGAGGTAGACACACAGGGAGGGAGAGTTAAACCGATATCTCAGCTCACTAGGGACACCTGCTGGCCACAGATCCCGAGATCACTGGAACACAGATGGCCATGGGCACTCCCATCCTGACTACCCGAGCTACCGGACGCTTCGTCACTGCACTCGGGGCAGCCAAGGACACTGGACAATCAGTTAAATGTTTGCTTTTTCTCCCCCTATTTCTGCACATTGCTGAACGCTTCAACTGTATGGGGCACAATGAAAGGCTGTGTAATACCAGATAGTAGAGACAGCATATAGGAGTAAAGCTCTGGATTATATAATTCATTTTTTTTTTTTTTTTTTTTCTCTGTACCACTACATCAGCTGGTGTTCTAGTGAGTCTGTGCTTGTGGCTTGCAATTTACGGGCAGCAGAGCCAGTCATGGATCCCTCGAAAGCACAGTCAGGTCTCAGGAGACCTCTCGTATTGCACTGTTGTTATTACCGTGAAGTCAGGTCAGACAGGCTTGTGTTACGCTCGTGAGTGTGATCCTGAGTGGAGTGGAGTGTTAACTGCATGTGTGTGTTCACCACTATCTTACTTCGCTCTTGCCTTACTGGCTGATTGGGTCGCAGGTACGCAGGTATGCAGGTACTGGGTCAACCAGGACTGAGTCTTCAAAAGGACTTTCGTTCTCACAGCGAGACACTAGGCGTCTGATTTTTAAAAGATCTTCTTAAGCCAGTATTTTAAGGTGTAAGGTTATGGTATTTTGTAGCTACTTGCCCCACAGTGGTGTCAGGATGTAGAATAGCATTAATCAAGTGAATACTGTCATCCCCTTAAACAGGAATGCATTGTGTATAATGGGTTGTCTCATCAATACAATACAGTAATTCAGTAATTTCCTGTGTATTAGCCGCATTGTGTATAAATCGCAGAACAATGTTTTATGCAAATGTGTAAAAAAAAAAAAAACATGTATTAACCGCACCTGAGTATTAAATGCAGAGCCAAGTAGCCCAATGAATCAGAATCAGATCGTGCTTTAATCAGATAGAAGAATGAAGAAAAGAAATTTAGCAAAATCAGTGTATAAACCTTGGTTTATTATCAGGAGCCAGCCCTGAATTTCCCCTTGGGGATCAATAAAGCATCCATCCATCCATCCATCCAGTTGAATATGCGCTCTGACTGCCATGCCCAAGAGCCTGGCTCTTTGACGTTGCGGTCAAGCTGTAGGTTAAGCTTCCAGGGGACCCGGGTTCGAGGTTGAGTGGGGTGGTTGCCCTGCGCTAGGCTCTCACTCTCAAGTACTTTCTTCTCTCTTTTCCCCCTCTCTTAGGATCTATCCCATAAAGGATGTTCCCATGGAAACCGAGGCCCTGACAGACTGGCTGTATCAGAGGTTTGTGGAGAAGGAGGAACTCTTGGCCCATTTCTACAAGACAGGTCAGTCCTACTGTCCACTGCCGTCCAGTCTCTCTCTCTCTCTCTCCCCCCCCCCCCCCCCCACGCTATGCAGTGCACCTCTGGCAGTCTACACTAAGTTGTATTTTGCATGTATCTATTCTTTACTTTGTGGAAGGGATAAAGAGAATATTCAGACTAGCCGAGTGTTCATTTTCAAAATTAGACAAGGACTGTCTTTTTAACATGTTGATGTTGAGAAAAAACTTTGCACAACATTTCACTTCCAGTGTCTGGAACATACTAAAACCAGTGTTTGGAATAACGCCGTTTAAAAGAACGGTGTTAGGTAACAACGTTATTTTTTCAGTAACTGGGTAATCTAATTAAATACTTTTCCCATCATTACAACGCCGTTAACGTTACTGGACGTAAACTGTGTATTCCGAACGCACCCCTGGCTCACAGCTAGTGAGGAGGTGGGTTAATAACGACGTAAGCAATTATGATTGGCTAAGGCAGAGTCATGTTTCATGATAGCCAATCAGAGCCAGTGTTTTTACACACTTGCCAGCACACGCGCCACACACACGCACCAGCTAAAATAGAGATTCGACAAAACAGCAGAGGTCAGGAGCAATCCGATGAAAAGTTGGCATTTTCAAGGTGGAGATATAAGCACTACTTCAAATTCATTGTAGTCAAAGGCAAGAAAGTGCATGTAATGTGTACATTATGTCCAGGAGCGAAGACTTTGTCGACATCCGTTGTAAGCAACTCTAATTTAATGAAGCATCTCTCACGCATCTAAAGCTAGTGGCCAAAAACACCGATACCTCCACCACAGATGATAGCTCTCCATTCACTAGCAAAGAAGGACTCGGAGCAAAGTCCTCCAAGCAGCAAAAGCTAGATCTTTCTGACTCACAACAAAAACCTATGACACAGGCTGAAGTCAACCGTAGGTCTGTCGATGTGCAATATCTTGAATTTCCCCTTTGGGATCAATAAAGTATCTATCTATCTATCTATCTATCTATCTAATAAATATCGAAAGTTATGTAGCCTACAAACACCTGTCTATTCTACTCATTTCAACTGGCTGCTCAAAAAATCCAAATTCTTTGACATATAGCAACTTTTTTTTTAACAGTAACGCAAATAGTTACTTTCCCTGGTAACGAGTTACTATTATCATAGAGTAATTCAGTTACTAACTCAGTTACTTTTTGGAACAAGTAGTAAGTAACTATAACTAATTACTTTTTAAAGTAACGTTCCCAACACTGACTAAAACAGACTAAAAACTAGAATAGTATGATGAGATGAGTGTAGCTTTAAAATATCTACTGACTGAGTCTTCTCATCAACTACACGTGTTCCACACTTAACAAGCTACAGTGTAAAGATTACGGGCAGAGAATGTCTAATAAGGGGAGAACCTTCACTCTTGGAACTCTTCCAGTGTGGTACTGCATCTAGGGGCGCTCGCGGGCGAGTCCAGAATGAATGGAGGTCTATGGAGCTGTACCCCTCAAAATCCACTTTTCTCGGGATATAGTTTTTTTTTTCAAGTAATTTGAATATTGTATTCGAAAGGGGAGGCAAAGACCAATACACTTGGTTGAGTATTATGTTTTTTAAAGTCACTTAATTGTTCTAAAAAGCCTTTCAAACGTGTCAATGTCGTCATTCATTAGCATGATCATAGCATAGCATAGCATCAATGCTAGCGTGTTATGGGCAACAGCGACCCAACCTGTAAGAAAACGAAAGGACATGACTCCATGATTATTTCACTTTTGATTGATAATCCATATCCATTTTGCGAAAAATAAAATAAAATCTGAGGGTTTCAGTTGTTAAATAGGTGAAAACAATAAATTTAGCCATGTAGCTCCATAGGACATCATGTATTTTGGACATCTAGGTGAACTCTGGTGAACTGCAGCCAAATTCGGTTAGTATGGGATTAATAGAGAGTGGGGAGGCTCTCCGTAGACAGGCTCTGTTACAGGGCTCATGAACGTCGGCACTCGGCAGCCATTTTATGAATCTGCCAACTGTCTTTTATTACACAGAAATGATCACACACGCTGGACATTTCCGTAATTAGCCGTTTTTGTCTTGTCTTAGCCACATAGAGCCAGCTAATGGCTGTAAAGGACAGTGTTGCCAGATGCCAGCAAGGTTTTCCAGCCCAAAACCTCGTCAAAAACCGCGAGAATGCACAAAAAACCGCCCAAATTTGCTTTTGCTTGTTTCTCATTTAAACACATTAAAATCATTAACAAGCTTTAAAATGACCCATTTTTCGACTTAGCCTATCCAATTTCAGAAACAATATTCAATCAAATGAACGCAAAAGTAGGCTACACGGACGTCAGACTATTATTCTATAAGCTTATGTTACGGAAAATAATGCAATAGGCTAAACATAGACTATTAATCTGTCTGTTTAGTGTCAATAGACGCTTTGAACAAAAGCATTCAGTAGGCTAGCCTAACATAAAAACATTGAGTGGATATATGAAGAGTGTCGACTCTTTGCAGATGCAGTGCGTTCATAACTGGTGGGCCAACTGTAGGCTACACAAAAAATATTTTCATAGGCCTACCCCAAATGTAGGCTAAAGGCTTGAGTCTGACACCTGTGATTTAGAACAATTAATTAATAGCCTACCTAGGCGCTATATATTCCCTGAAACAGGCAGTTAGGCCTAGAGTTTTCATGAAAATCGCGCTGAATAGGCTATTTAGGACAGTGTCAGTGCGCTCTTTGCAGAAGCAGTGCGTCCATGCATGGCAACTACACGCAAAAAATATTTTCATACGCCAGATATAGGCTAAAGGCAAACTTGAGTTTGACACCTGTAATTTAGAACAATTAGTAGGCCTACCTGACAGGCAGTTAATCCTAGTTTTCATGAAAGTCGCGTTGAACGAACAGGGGTGTCAGTGCGCTCTTTGCAGAAGCAGAACGTTCATGCATGGGCCATCTCTACACAAAAAACATAGGCCTATGGCCCTAGGCCCTTCGTGAAAATCGCTTTGAGCAATTGTTATTAGGCCTAAAAATAATTAAAAAGTTCTAGTAGGCCTAGGCTTTGTCAAACTTCCTCAACAACTGTCGGGCTGGACGGAACGTGGGCCGTAGTCCTATGTCAAGCCATTCGCGCAAGACCTGCGCACATCCATCAACCCTGAAAGAAGGGGTAAGTCCATCCTGTCTCGTAGGTAATCTTTCAGCAGTGTGCACATTCATGAAGAGATTGACTGTAATGACAAAATGCTCTTTGCCCACTTTGGCATATTGACATTGTCAGTCAGCTAGCTAAGTTTGAAAACCCCGCGAGCTGTGTGTTTGAATGGCGGTCTGCGCCAGAGTAGGGGAGAACCGGACTGAAACACTTTTTAATTAAACGTAATTTACAAAGACATCGTAAAACACTGAAAGCTAATATTTTGTCACAAGCAAACTACATCGGTCCTCTGTCAAATACAGTTGCATTTTCAGATCTGAACAAAACCATTCAGGATTTATTTAAGGAGAAATCGAACATGCGTTTCATTCGTCCCTCCAGACCGGGATAAATGAAACGACATGGGGGACGAAAGAAACATACAGCTTAAACTTTCCACAACTTCAATATTTGACAACATCATGAATGGTACTTGAAATATGTGTTAATTTGGATAAATTACTGCTGGGCTTTACTGTCTGCTGTGAATATCTAACAACTAATTGCGGTCATTGTGAAGCGCATATCTCGCGGTTATGGAAATACCATGCACTATGCCATTTATATGGCTAGAATGCATGTTTCGATACATAAGGTGACGTGAGCTGAGAGTGTCTGTTGTGAGTTTAGGGGGGCACGTCAGCCAGAGGGTGTGTGAGTGAGTGAGTGAGAGACTGCTGCCTGCTGACCAGAGACGGTCGCTGGAAGAAGGGTCTGAAGTGCCTTTGTTTCGGCTACAAAAACCCGCCGAACTTATCCGAAACCAGCCCAATTTTTATACACCCGCCCAAACCCATTTTTGCCCGCAAAATAGATTGCAAAACCGCCCAATTGGGCGGGAAACCGCCCAATCTGGCAACCCTGGTGAAGGACTTGGAGTATGGGACACGTCTGTCTCGTGTGTCAAACCTTTGGCGTTCCAAGAATAGAAGCTCGGCCTCTTTCCCCTCTTAGTTGAGTCGATTGTGTGGTTACCTCGGCAAGACCGTGGTGATTATGATGCTAATTCAAGTAGCCCAGAGATGGAGATCATAATTATGCTAGGCTACCTACTGCTAGCCAATTAGTTTTAAATTGGTATCCCCCGAGTGGTTTCGTATACAGACCCTCCTGAAGTATGAACAGTCATCCATGAGAGTGTTTTCTTTATACTCTCATGCGTTCATGAAGCACATTTGTCCTCCATTCTCCTCTCCTCATATCTGACCAAAGATACTCTTTGATGTCTTTGGCCCGGCGTTCTGCGGAGCGTCTTACTTATTAGTCTTCCAAACAAGACCGTCTGTTGTTAACTTGGAAAGCTATAAAAGGCAAAAATAGACAGCATGCACATATGCACACTGGCAGGCCTCCGCTCTGATCACTCAGTTTGTTTTCATCTTTCTTCCATTTGCTTTAATACTGTTTTTAAGCCCATTTTTGTTTTCTGTGAGAAGTAGCCTTTGAACCAGCACGGTTCATTAAGAATTTCAAATTGACAAATGACTGACAATTGGTATTGTTCTCTAAATTTAGCATCCAGTTAGTGGCACAGGTTACCAAATTAAGTCATACTCGCAACACTTGTGTGAAGAAACAAGTTTATGGAGCCCTACATTTTTTCGTAAGAACATTGTTGTTCATTGACAGGACTTTGACAGCGTATGATGTTTTTTTGCTTGTTGTTGTTTTTTTTTTTGTTTTTTTTTTTTGGGGGGGGGGGGGTTTCTCTTATCGTGACTTTTCTTTCCCTTTTTTCTCCAGGAGCATTCCCACCCGTCCATGGTCAGACGGAAGCAGTGTCGCGCCCCATGATCCTTGACCCCATGTGGCTGTGTGCCGTCCAAACGGGGGCCTTCGCCTCGGGCTACATGTGGTACAGCCTCCTGCAGCACGCCTACTGCTGGTTCTTCTGAGGGAAGGGGTGGACACGTAGAGGTCGAGTGGAAAGGAGGACAACCGAAGAGGAGGAGGACGACTGGGAACTGACTGACTGACTGACTGTCCAAACTGGCTCTGGGACGTGTGTCCAGATCCAAGCAGCCATTCATGGGCCTCTGCATATCTGTGCTGGACCCTGCCCTGGATGGATGAATGTACATTACCCATTAGCTGAGAAGCAAGATGGACTGCTAAAGGACGTCAGGAATCGTGTTTTATTGTTTTTAATTTTTGTTTACTTGTCTTATGTCTGTTTCCCCCCAGTTTCCTCAAAACACACATACTGATTCAGACTAAAAAGAGGGATGGACAGACACATCAATACAAGGACAGACATAGAAACTATAGTCTTGTTTACTCACACATGAAAACATGTATTGTTTACATGATGACACATACGTGTGCGCACACACACGTCCTGCAGTTCATCTTAGATACACGAACGAGGCTCAAGTTGACTGACAGAGGGTGGACTAACCGGATTGGACGAACTCACGCTCTCCACTCCCACCCTGGTGGTTTTTTTGTTGTTGTTGTTGTTGTTGTTGTCACAACTTAGGCGTCTTTCAACTCCACCTGAGTTTTCAAAACCTGCCACCTCCACTCTTCTCTCCGTCTCTCCCTCCCTCGCTCCGTGTGTGTGTGTGTGTGTGTGTGTGTGTGTGTGTGCACCAGCCTGGAGAGCTGGTCCTCGGGCTGCGCATAGACATCCTTCTTTAGTCCGCCCCCGTCTGGTCTCAGCTGGAGGGGGACGAGGCTCCCAGTCCAACCTCTTCTTCCGGCTTTGACCTCTCTCTCTCCCCCTCTCCCAGGAGCTGACCCTGGTGTGGGTCAAAGGTCAGATCAGGGAGCGCTCTGTCCAGGAGTCAGGTGCTTCCTGGGATTGCACTAAGGACAAATGCTGCCCATACCTAGCCCCACATCTGTGCTTGTCCTGACATTTCTTTTTTGTTGTTTGGTTTTGTTTTTCGTTGCCCTTGGATTAATTGGATATGTCTACTGCTTTAAGTTTTTGTTGTTGTTAATGTTTCTGGATGTATTGTTTTCCTGAATGTTTGTTTGTTTGCTTTGACAGTATTGTGAACAGAGTAGGCGTTGTTTTGTTTTACACTGGCTGTTGTCTGGCTCTGCAGCGTTTGGGTTTAGGAGTCGTTGTCGTAGTTTTTCTGGGGCGTCTTGGTCTTTCAAGACCGAGACGTCTGGTTTGGAATACGTCTGTGACCGCGAGTCTCAAGACGGTCTGGTCTCCACAGAGCTGATGAAGGAACTCACTGATGGCCTGTGGAACTCCGTCCCCTTAACCCAACCCTAAGCACACACACACACACACACACACACACACACACACACACACACATACAAACACAACACACACACACACACATTACCATCATGATGACTTGCCCTCAGTTATATTTTTGCCTTCATACACACCCATACTCTACCACACCACAGCAGAGCCTGTATGAAGAAGAGTCTGGGACAAGTGAAAGAGACGAAAAATGGACCGAATAATCCTCCCATCCTCTACCGTCCCCTGTCCCCGACACACACACCAAACGCAGACTCCAAAGTTTTTTGCAAAATGTTTAAGCCATATGCTTAGTGTCTGTCTACCGAGAATCAATCATGATGACGGAGACTTAAACACAAACTGAATGACCTTGGGAAGAAGACGAACAGAAAGAAGAACCTAATTTGGCTTTGTTTTTGTTTTTCTCTAGGGGTCATTACTGTAAATTTGACAGCATAACCTGCCTAAAATGTGTGTGTGTGTGATTGTCTGTCTGTCTGTCTCTGTCTGTCTGTCCTCTATGATTTGTCCTTTTTTTATATGTATAAATTAACGACTGGTTGTTCTATGTTATATCAGAGTTTTTTGACAAATCACCATTTAGTGGTCCGATTTTATTTTCATTTTAAAATGACTTCAGATATTGTCCTCAAAAGTCACGTGTGTTTAAAATCTTGTACATAACAAAAAAAAAAGCCGAAGACGACTTCCCCTCAGTGTGACTGCAGCATTCTCTGTTATAAATTAGAAGTTGTATTTTTTTTTAATATCATGAATGTCGAGGGGGTTTTAAAAAAAAAAAACGAAGGAAAAAAAGATTGATCAGGACAATGACGATGCAGACTACTTCAGTGAAGAGAAATTACGCAGACCTGCCTCAGCCTCGATGTTGACTCACTTACTTGTTGTTTGCCCTTTGACCCGGACGTGTTTATGTGCCACAGTGAGCAGAGGAGGGCGAGTTTACTGTGATGCTCTTCACATGGACCTCAACCACTCTGAAACTCTCTCGTCGCAGGCACGGTCCAGCAATAACGCCAGAGTCCTGCTGTTCATCAAAACGGCCTGTTTCGGCATCACGTGGCGCTAGATTGTGCTGCAACGGAGAGAAACTCCTGGGAATAACCAATAAGTTTCTCCTGCTGGAAAGGGATGTGTGAAAGAGCAGACTTTGGGTCGGTTCTGACGTGTGCGTGTGTGTGTGTGAGTGTGAGTGTGTGTGTGTGTGTGTGTGTGTGTGTTCTAGTTTGTTCTGTGGTCCTGGTTGTGTCTTTGTGAGGTTTACACTACACTGGATATGTGTGTGGGGGTACAGGCAGGCTGGCAGATGAGCGAGGCAGCAAACTGCACTGCGAGCAGTCCGTGAACGCCGCACTAACTTTCTCTCCCTGTGTCTCGCTTTCTCACTGTTGTTCCTCTCTCCCTCTGCTCTCCCTCCACCCTCTGCTCTCCCTCTCTCCCTCTGCTCTCCCTCCACCCTATTGCTCTCCCTCTCCCTCTGCTCTCCCTCTCTCCCTCTGCTCTCCCTCTCTCCCTCTGCTCTCCCTCCACCCTCTGCTCTCCCTCCACCCTCTGCTCTCCCTCTCTCCCTCTGCTCTCCCTCCACCCTATTGCTCTCCCTCTCTCCCTCTGCTCTCCCTCTCTCCCTCTGCTCTCCCTCTCTCCCTCTGCTCTCCCTCCACCCTCTGCTCTCCCTCCACCCTCTGCTCTCCCTCTCTCCCTCTGCTCTCCCTCCACCCTCTGCTCTCCCTCTCTCCCTCTGCTCTCCCTCTCTCCCTCTGCTCTCCCTCCACCCTCTGCTCTCCCTCTCTCCCTCTGCTCTCCCTCCACCCTATTCTTTCTTTCCCCCTCTCTCTTCTTTCTGTCTCGCCTTCCCTCCCTCTCTATCTCTTGCTGGGATTGGGCCAGGCCTCCTTGTGTCCACAAAGCAGGGAAAGAAGAGTTCCCTGTTGTTTTTTTCTTCTCTCTCTCTTTCTCTATTTCTCTCTCTTTCTCTCTCTCACTCGTTTTTTTTCCTGCTGTCTTGACAATAAGGACAGGGACAAGATTATTTTCCTAGATAAGGATTTAGGGAAAAGAGACAAAAATTTAGGAATTTAACAAATTTACTCTAGACTTGTCTGTAATTTTTTTTTTTTTTTTTTTTTCCATTTTGTACTCCCGTTTCCTTCTCCCTCCCTAGCTGCCCAGCCGTTTTACAGATGGAAAAAAAATACCTGTGCTGGAATAAAAACAATGAACAAATCCCGTCCTTCGTGGCTCTTGCTCTGTGTCTGTTTCTTCTTCATCTTGGCACACAATTTCAGTCAAAGGTACTGTAAATCACTGTTTTGAGAAGGGACTGTAAACATTTCCCACTCAAGAAAGAACAGTCTCACCGATGATAAATTATTTATGGCATTGATTGTACGTGGACAGGTAAAGATCACTTACTCTATATACAG
Organism: Alosa sapidissima; assembly: GCF_018492685.1. Lineage (NCBI taxonomy): Eukaryota > Metazoa > Chordata > Actinopteri > Clupeiformes > Clupeidae > Alosa > Alosa sapidissima. The sequence continues at coordinate 30,279,962 of NC_055962.1, read as the reverse complement.
CACAAAGATCCATGAATTTTAAGCCCAGCAAAGACAGCATGGAGAAATAGGCAGTCAGACCTTGGGCATTATTGCATTTCTGAAACAAATATATATGGTCTAATAGGCCTACCACCTTTTGATCTATTGCCTTGAAAGATCGGTCTACAATGCATAGGCACTAATGATTCCATTTTGGCATCCCAAATTCATGCATGAGAACATTTACGAATGGAAAAGGATGAGACCGTCAATCAAATGTATTATATATAAATATGTATCACCTACCCAGATGGTACACTTACTTTCCATCAATGGCTGCAGTAACATCAGGTCCACTCGACCTTGGTCAAGCCCAGACAGGCAGGGACACCCGTCGGAGGCGCCTTGCTCTGCTGTCCGTTTTGTGGTAACCAAAGCTTGGGTTTCCCTTGCTCAGTGGCTATTGTTTAACGTGGTGTCTTTCGCCTAGTGTCTCTCTCCGGTGCGCGGTCGGCTTATATTACGGGATCGTGCTGCGTTGAGAGAGACTGGAGGGTAAATGCCTACTGATCAGTTTCACACCAAAGCTAATAGGTGCTCAGTCAGTGTCACAATAAATGGTAATAGAATAACACACAAATAAACAGTTCTTGATTGATTGACTGACAAACTCCTCCTGATTCAAAGTCAACAAGACAAATTAGACACACCAGTGTTTCTACTCTGTTGAACACACACACACACACACACAGGCTTTAATGCATATACCAACTCAAAACGGTGGTGTAACATGGCGTAACATTAGCTCTTGACTTGTAAGAGTTCCTTGTAATTCAGGCTTCTGAATTGTTGGCTTTTCCTCTGCGTGGAGGAGGCCAGTTAGGTCACATAGTGTGTTATATCTGGAGAGAGGGCATCTGTGTCATTCAAACTTGACCCCAGGCCAGACTGGTTGCAAATTGAGCTTGGAGCTCCAGTGAGTCTCTCTCTGCGGTTGCAGCTCACTCCTACTGGCAGGCTATTCATGCATCATCTCATTTATTCATTTTCATTTAGCAGACGCTTTTATCCAAAGCGACTTCATCTCATCTCATGTCATCTCAATGGATACGATTCTGTGGACCAACAACAGCAACCAAATATGAAAACGCCCTGCAATCATTGAGATGATAGCAACACTCCTATTCCAAAATGAATTCCTATGAGCAGAACAGACACTATACTCAGAAACGAGTGTTTGGCAGGGAAACAATGAGGCAGCTGGTGTAGTGTGTTTGGGGGGGGGGGGGGGAGTGGAAACCTACCGGCAGGAAGTGGACTGGAAAACAGGATTAGGGGTTGGGGAACCGCACTCCTATGCTGATGAGGCTACTCACAGGGAGGCTCCACACTACTGATCTGCGTTGGGCCGTTATGGGATGCTGCTAACAATCCAGTTGAGTCCACAATGAGTACAAAAACTACACTGAAAATACCAATTAACCACTCAGAGTGAAATTAGAAACATAAAGTCTTTATATACATCCAAATCTGTATATAAAGATGTTTTCACACCTGCATCTCCAACATGTATCTGCATGCAAACTTACACTAAACAACTTACAGCTTACACAATGATGAATCCTTGCATACAGTATCTGTTAATTGAGCAGCTTGGGTTGATGTGTTCCTCTCCCCAGAAGGCCTCTCTAACTGTAGACACATGTTCTTAGATCATGCATCCTCTGCTTTAGGTCGGCTGGGCACCCATACTCGGAGTCAGCAAGCATGCGTCCAGCTGTGTGTGATGCTGCATGTGTGTTATGTTGGGGTGACCTGCAGCAGGGTGACCCACCCCCCACACACACACACACACTCACACTAGGGCCAGAAATAGCCACTGTGCCACTGGCAGAATAAATGTCAGTGCGGCCACTGGGAAGGTGATGCACCACACGGCCACATGCTCCTCCTTAAGGGCAGCAGACCACTAGCCTGACCGCACACCTGGCTGCCAAAGACAGAACAAGGGAAGACAAGGAACAGGTACAATGACAGATGCGATCAATTGTGCAGATTGACATAATGTAATATATAGCTTTTTCCACATCAAGTGAACAAGTAGCCTATAGTAAAAAGTTATACTATAGATATCTAATGTTGCTTGCAGACTGAATCTCTTGCCTTTCTCAGGGTGCGTTCAGACAGGACGCACTTTACCGCTTGTAAAACGCAAGGTGCACTATGTTTTCATAAAAAATGCGAGTGACATTGGACACTTCCGCTTTGAGTTGAACACTTTTTTTCAATTCAAGGCGCTCAGGGCGCCCTTGCAAAAACGCGAGACGCAACAGGCCAGCAAAACACGGGGCACTCTGGGCGTATAAGCAGCGCGCAAAATGCTTACTGCCAATACAAAACAACATAAAAAAGGCAGGTCTCGCTGCAAAAAACATGTCCTGTCTGATCGCGGCCTTATAGTATGGTTGGAACCCATTATTGCCATATTGAAAAGCTTTTTTTCTGACCTAGTACTATCCATAATGGTAGGAAAATACTTGAATGGAATGTGCTACCCCCACCTTGGTTATGGGACTGTGAACTGAATGGGGAAATCCTACTCAGAACCTACAGCTATAGCTCAGAGCACTGAGTGACAAAGGGAAGTTCTTCCCTTCAGTTTCCAGGAAGGCCTTTGGTTCAGTTCCCAGGCACCACAGGCACTGACAACCATGCTATAACGTGCACTCACTGTGCCCTATTGTTAGTCACCTTGAGGGACCTTATATTGTTAAAACACAGGAGGACATGGTACCATTCTGCGCTGCCTTTATGTAGGCTAGTTGTCCTTTACGAGTGTCCTCCATCCTCGCTGTGCTCAGCCTTGGGCGAGAGCTGCTGCGCTTGCTCCCTGTTGTGACATTAATTTTCCTCTGTGGCCCTTGCCCGCATGCTGAGAGGGGCCTCTGGAGAGATAAATGTTTGGATGCGTAGGCTACCCACCAACCCACCCCATCAAAAGACATGACCTTTCAGAGTGACAGACAGACACCCCACACACATACATGTACACACACACACACACACACACACACACACACACACTCACACACACACACACACTCGGTCCCCTCCTGTGGCCAGGGTCCCTGCTGCTCTCCGCCACACCTCCTGGGGGGAGCGGAGAGGAAGAAATGGCAGCAATCTTCACTGTGTCTGTCACTGTCATCTGTTTCAGTGCCCGGACTGCAGTCAGACTGTCAGCTTGCGTCAGAGGGGAGAGCAGTTTACCATCACAGTGTTTTTTTTTTTTTGTTCAGACTCCCCTCACTTTATGTCCACAAGCTGAACAATTACTAAGGCTGAGGATGACCTTGTGGTGACCCTAATAGTCTTCTGATGGTGAAGACTATCCGAACAATTGCACTTCATTATTGTTCCTTCCTTGCTACACAAGTATACAAAGAAAAGTCTTTGAAGACGTTAAGGATGGGAAAAATAAAGACTGGGTAGCCTACTCTAAAGTGACTCTTGAGGATATATGCTTTGTTGTATTACAAAACTCTAACTCTATGAACATGAATCAATGATTTCCATCAGTGGTCCCCTCCACAAAGCCAAAAGCATTGGTTTACAGTACACATACCCTGACTCTGGCTTACAGAACACATCTGTCTCTGTCTGTCTGTCAGCGCTTGGCAACACAGAGAATGGCGTTAATCAAAACAGACTATTCAGTCACATTTTGAAATCTTGCCATTCCACCTGGTGGGCGTGGGCTAGTAATTTTGTGTTGTCTCTCTGTTGGCTACATTTTAGCTACATTTTTTTTCCCCTCACTTTTTGCTCCATTCCCTGCTGTTTGATTTTTCTTTTTTTTTTACTTTCTACTTTTAACAGTAATTCCCCCAAGGATGTCGCATTTATGGACAAAAACATCCAGGGGTTTTCAGGAATCTTGGTCCTCTGGCCTACGCAATGCAAATGACCCTGGTGGAAAATAACTTGAAACACCACAGACCTATAGCGCTCTATAGCCTAGACTTTATTCGTATACATTGTCCCACAACGAATATTGCTTTGTCTGCATAGTCAACTGAGCAATTAATCTAAACTTTTAATTGACGGTCATTCTAATTATTATTCTTCCTTTATTGTAAAGATCACCTCGGTTGTTTAGATTTAGTGCCATCGTGCGGTTGAAGGCAGAAGTACAACAGCAGCGATTAACTGGATTCTGTTTTTTTTTCTTTCAGTTGAAACTACTTATAGTATACTGCCACTGCTACTTCAATCCATTTTAACAAACGAAATGTGCACAACTGTACAATTCGTTCATCATAACAATCGGTAAAATACATAGGCTACATATTAGATTCTCTGGTAAATCCATAATAATCCTTCATCCGCGCGTAGTCTCGCGCGGTTCTCGCTGCTAAGCAACATTGTAGTTGTGTAGTCACTCCAACCAATCAAATCGTCGGATCGTCTCCATTTAACTCCAATCGCAAACAAGCTTGAAAGGGCACCAATTTGAAACAGGCGTTCCTGTTTGCTTGCGACTTGGATTTACTGCCACATTGCCAAAACAATTGCTTCAAACTGAAATTAACGTTAGTTGTCAAGTGGTTGAGGTAGACTCATATCTGCAAAGAAAACTGCTTTAGTTTGCCCTGGGAGGATATTGGACATTTTAGTCAACCTGCCTAGCAGTTTATGCTAGTTTACCTGGTTAGCGTTAATGCTAAGCAGCAAATGGTCTAACTTCGACGTTAATCATCAGTCATTGATTAACTAATCCCGATTAGGACCAGTTAACGTTAAGGTAAAAACTAAAATGCCTTCCCGTGTTGATGATTATGAGGTATTGTACACAATAGGATCTGGATCATATGGAAAATGTCAGAAAATACGGAGAAAGTCCGATGGAAAGGTAACATTCACGCTTCAATTGGCTAACGTTATGCTATGCTAGATATGATATATAAACGATCCGTAAAGCTAGTTTAACACGCAGGTAACTTCGCTCCTAGTTATCAAGCTGTCGCTAATGCTCTGTGCTGTCAACGTTAGCATGTAGAAGCTAACATCTTACTAACAGCGAACTGGCTCCTAGCCAAAGTGGAAATTGAGTCTGTCTTGCCAGAAAGCACACTCGCAATTAAACCAACCATATGATGTTTAATAAGCGCTCATTTTGGTTTGCCTTTACTGTGCTCTCTTGCCGGATTCCACTAGATTCTCGTTTGGAAAGAACTGGACTATGGTACCATGGCGGAAGCTGAAAAACAAATGTTGGTATCGGAGGTGAACCTGTTGCGGGAGCTGAAGCACCCCAATATTGTTCGCTATTACGACCGCATCATAGACCGTAGCAACACGACGCTGTACATTGTAATGGAATACTGCGAGGGAGGAGATCTCTCCAGTCTAATCACCAAGTGCATCAAGGAGAGGTAACTGGCCAGGAAATTGGGTACTGCAGTCTTGTATATAATTGTGGCAACACTGAAACGCTATTCTACATCACTCCAAAGCATCACCTAAACCTATAGTTCTGAAATTGCGTTGTGTATTAATTATATTGTTTATGACCTGTGCTATTATTGTGTATGACACTGACTACTTGACCCTCCTGTAGACGGTACCTAGAGGAGGAGTTAATCTTGCGGGTGTTGGCACAGCTGTCCTTGGCTCTGAAAGAGTGCCATCGGCGGACTGATGGGGGCTGCACCGTACTGCACCGCGACCTTAAGCCAGCCAACATTTTCCTTGATGCCAAGCAGAATGTTAAACTCGGAGACTTTGGTCTGGCACGGATCCTCAACCACGACACAAGCTTTGCCAAGACATTTGTGGGCACACCTTATTACATGTCGCCGGTGAGATGCGTTCTCTGTTGCCAATGGCAGGCTAAAACCAGGGAGTGATTACTTGGACCTCCATTGAAGGGAACAAACCATAATGGGCACAACCATTTTCTCTTTCTGCACAGGAACAAATGAACAGGATGTCATACAATGAGAAATCCGATATTTGGTCTCTAGGCTGCCTGGTGTATGAGCTTTGTGCCCTTTCGTAAGTATCCTTGACCATGATCAATTTATACACCCAAACCGGCATATTTTGTTTGTTTGTTTTTGTCTGCCTTCTCCTAATGCTCTTGTCATTACTTTTTCTCAGTCCCCCTTTTACTGCATACAACCAGAAGGACCTGGCAGAGAAGATCAGGGAGGGCAAATTCAGACGGATCCCATACAGATATTCAGAGGAGCTCAACACGTTTTTGTCAAAGATGCTCAATTTGAAGGTCTGATTCTTCTGCATGGGAGTAATAGATTAAGTTTCCTCAATGTTTGTACTCCCCTGAACTGGTATTATTTACTTTAATTAAAATTCCTTGTGTACACCCCACTAAATTGTACATAGTACATTTGATGACCTCTGTCAACAATGTGTTGTTGTTCATACAGCTGGATACGGAATGTTTGTTCAAGTCATCTTGTCATGCTGTTTTGAATCGTATAGTAGTATCAAAGATCCTTGATTACTTCAACCCTCTCTGGTAGTATGAAACATTTGTGTATAGACTGAAATGTGAAGATCCTTTTTTTTTTTATATCTATATCTCTGTTTCCTCTTGGTTGCCAGGACTACCTGAGGCCCTCGGTGGAATCCATCCTCCAAAGCAGCTTGATTTCCGAGATGGTCGCTGAGGAGCAGAGGAGGGCTCAAGCTCGGAACCGGCGGCGGTCCGCAGTGGGCCAGGGCAACCCTGAACGGCCCAAGACTCCGGCAGCCCACGAGCAGCGCGGCTCTGCTGGAACAGGAGTCGCTGCAGGGGCTGCCATCGCCGCTGCCTCGTCAGAGCTGCGTCTGAGGGTCGAGGTGCTCCGCGAGCGTGAGGTGGCCATCAAGCAACGTGAGGAGAGACTGGAGAGTGAGTATTCTCCAGTGTGAACGCTGAACTTCTGCAGCATGTTAGGTGTGCGCTGAACTTCATAGGATTGGTATAGAAAATAGCCGCCATTGACGCAAAAAACGCAATTGGTGGACACAGGCCCTAATGCAATATTACTATCCTGTAATAGGCTGACTCGTGGTCACTTATTCTGATGTACCTACAGTCTGCGTAAAAAAAAATGCCTCCCATCATTTGCTTATTAGACTCTTAAATCTAGGGATAGTGTTGGTTTCCTCAACGGTCAATCCGGGTGGTTCCAAAAGCACAACATGTTACCGGTCTAAAAGTAGGTCAGAGGCTGCAGTGCCCACCTGGACTGCTATACTTATCGGCATCATAAACAGTCTATCAAAATCCTGAGCTACAGAAGGTTCAAGTTGTTCTAAGGTTTTGACCGTCTAGATCAGACCACTGCTGAAAAACTGTCCACCGCTATAGAATAAAATGGTCAGTTCTGCTATCATGTGCTGCATGCCACTTAAGTTAATTAGCTTCTACGGCGGTGATGACTAATCCTAGCCATCCATTGCAGTACACCGTTACCTAAGGTACGATATGGTCAAATAAACGCAGGAAAGCCGATGCGGTTGGGAGCATAACAAGTTACTCAGCCAACACATTATAGGAGTCCATCTAAAATGTAATAATCTGAGGTTATTACAAATAGCCTAAAGGAATACACAAGATCATACAAACAGTCAGAGAATGAACATAACTGTTCCAACGATGGTGACTACACACAGAAGAATGTGGGGAAAACACACAGAATGACTCCACAAGCCTTCTGCCAACTTCCCTTAAATACCCAGTTTTAGCTAGCATCAAATGGAAGTGATTGTTTACATTGATGGGGATCACGAGGTGAGTTGGTGATAAGACTGAGGATACATTCACACTAGACCCTTTTTTCCAGACTGGAGTGCGTCGTTGGTTTGGTTATTTTTGATGATGTGTGAATGGCGTCTACCGAGCTTGCAGTGGCCTGGGGTACAGTTTGCTCGAACTCCGGTGCGGATCATATTGGTAAATAGAAGCTTGTGTTTGACATTTTGGACCCGGGGACCCAAACTAAAATGTACAGTAATGAGACCAGCTGGGGCAGGGCTAGAGGGAGTGGCAATGGGGTTTGGTCCAGTTAGACGGACTAAGTGTGAAGGAAACCTGAGACCATTGCTCCAATGAGACCATCAGAATTAATCAATCAAGACAACAAGTGGGAAAAACACAGTTACAGACCGAAACACATGGTGCAAATACAAGTGTCAACAGTGATTGTAGGCCCACAATAGTCCCACTCCTTAATGAAGCAGAGTAGCTGATCAAAGGTTGAGAACTTTAGGACCCTTATAGCGTGTCCTAACCGGACGCGATGCGAGCGAACATTAGCGATAAAACCTGTTTAATTCCATTGTTTTCAATTGGAGTGTCCTGACTGCAAGCAACGCGAGCAACGTGATTCAACGCAACGTTTTGAGAACTTTTGTCGGACACCCCGTTTTTTTTTTTTTTTTTTTCTTCTCTGTCGCTTGCGTCGCTCTGCTATTTTGAATGAGGAATATGACCCCATAGAAGGGCATATTTAACGGATTCAGTGTAGACAGATAACACTTGCTACAAGAGTCGCTCGCTCGCTCGGATCCAGTTAGGACACGCGGTTAGAGTGTTTTCTTTTCTGCATTGCTGCACTTTGTGTGTGTGTGTGCGTGTGTGCACCTGCAACAGAAATGAATAAAGCTTGCCAATTTATAGGTTAATGTTTTTGGCAAGTTCTATAATACCTTTTTGATTGTTTTGTGTGTATTGTGAAGTGAATAGTTTTAACCTTTTTCTTTTTGTTTTGTTTATGTATTCAGAAAGAGAGCAAGAGCTCTGCGCTCGTGAGCGGCTTTGTAACGAGAAGATGGCCAGGTATGTCCCGTGGATTCGCTTCAGTGACTTTAAACCAGTTATTCCATATCTCCTAATATATTTTTCAATGGTCAATGGCTTTTTCCTGCATTCAGACATTATGTTTTGCTATTATGTTTTATTTCTCAGGGCAGAGAACCTACTGAGGACCTATAACCTCAGTAAACAGCAGAGGGCGCACTCTCCTTTCTCCAGGTCTCCAGGTATGGAAGGAAAACGTGTTCCACTGGACCCATTATACTTCAACAACTGACGTCGGCCTTGTTTTAATGCTCTGATTTTTAAGTCTGTCTCTTACCCTGTGTACATATGTAAATAGAAAAGTTTTTTTTTTTAAATGCTTTTCTACTTGTAAATAAAGGAAACTGGTATATTTTGGTTGGGGGGGGGGGGGGTACAGCTTTAATTGAGCGTACATGCTGGGATTATACAAGTATTGAAAAGCTACATTTCAAATGATGTCCCAATGAAATCGTGTACATTTTATTCACATCTGGGTATGTCATAAGTGTGGAGTACTAGGTATACATTATCCAACTGTAAAACTGATGGAAGTGTGCTGTATGACTCGAGCTGACCTGTGCCGTTAAGAATCCATTGTACTAGGTGAGGGTGTCTGTTTTACACCACCAGGTGTGAGTTTGTAATTAACTGGACAAGTGTGGAGAAAATGTCACTGGAAAACTTAGACTGAACATTACATAACATGCCGCAGTGGTTAAAAGGACACTTTTATTCTGTTTTGCGGTCTAGATGGAGAGGAAGAGAATATCTCTCCAGGGAAAAAAAAGGTTCACTTTGCTGGAGACAGCAAGGAGAACCAGCTTCCAACAAAAGGGAGGGAGAAACCTCAGGATGTGGCACTCCGAAAGAGGCTGCAGGCAGCCAACTTGCGGGCCGAGGCCTTGGGTGAGGTGGAGAGGACCCTTCAGCTCAAGAGCCGGCAGATTCTGGGCATCCGCTAGCCGCGAGTGTCCTCCCGAAACCCGAAGACGACTTTCAAGTGCTCGCTCACAATGGCTTCAGTCCTTAATGGATGGGCAGGGTGTGGTCACAGTCTGTTTGGAACGCCTGTGAGAATATCACCATTAACACATCCAGTTGTCTTGATCATAACGATTCTTTCCCATTCAGCTCCACAACCTCAAGCAACTAACACTGAGAAGATGATCTTGCTGTTACAAAGCAGAGTGGTTTTAGTGTGTCTCAGGATTATGAGGAAAGGATTTGGAAATGTCTGTTATCCTGGAAAGACTGTAAATAGCTCTAAATTATTTCAAGTGCCATAATACATATTTTAGGTTAAACAACTGTGTTTATAAGATATTTTTTGCTGCAGCTATTATTTAAGTTCAGTGTGTTAGTAAATGTAACATTGTTCTCTATGACTGTAATATACAGTACATACTAGGTCCTGTTAAGCTATTTGTATGTTCATTGACTGAGAAAAGTTATTTACGAGATTTATGAGTGTTTTAATGGATGCCAATCCAAACTACTGAGAGGCCTGAAGTTTTGTTTTAAAATGGAACACTTGATTGCATTTGAAAAGGGAAGTCTTCAGACGTTCTTGGTCCAGGTCTAGTCCCATGTGGCATTATTGATGTTTCCGTGTTCCCTTTTCTTTCGAAACCACATTCTTGTGTTGTCCTTGACTTTCAGTTCAGTTATTTAGAACATTTCCATCATGTGACGAAATCGTTTCAGTTTTTTTTTTTTTTTTTTTTTTTTTTCGTTGGTCCATCTACACACGGCCCACTTGAATTAATGCTAGTGTTGATGATTTATAAGGAAGGGATGATTCATAAGGAGCAAACTTCATTGGGTTAACCTGAATGGGTTTTGAGGTTTTTCTTCATGCCTCCAAATAAAAGGCAGCTAGAGAAACTAAATCGTTGTCTTCCGATTTTTTGTTTTGTTTTCTAACATTTATACATTTAATAAGGGCTGAAATCAAAATTATATTGATTTCATAAAACTGGCCCTGTACATGGCTCCCATTTCTTACAGTGGCAGTGGAATATATCCTGGGAAATTTGGCTATTTTAAAGCATCTAGCTTCTAATGCAAAGGTAGATTAAACAAATTTTGATACCAAATAAGGTTATGTGCTTGAAGTCTTTCTTTAAAGATGAACTTAACCTTCACTTTATTTAACTACAATGATTAACAGTTGGTAAACAAAACTAGACACCCCGGAAAAAATTTTCGTTTGGAGCTACGTGGTCCATTAATATCATTAAATCAAATATTATTTAAGTATTTGAAAGAAAAAAAATACTACAAAACGAATGACGCGCCTTGACCACCAATCACAGAACGCCAGGGCGTGTCGTGAGATCCCTTGTTCCGTGTGGAAAGTTTACCCGGCTCGGGTGCAAAGTTTCAACCCGTCTGCAAACCGATGGGCTTTAGAATATGCTCCCAGGACGTTGTGAATTGCAGGTTATAAAAGCGTCGTCGCTTAATTTCTCTATTAAGATAAATCATAATTGAGCTGGAGAGAATGACGATACGTTCGTTTTAATTTTAAAGACGCTGTTTAGAACAGCATATCGCTAGCAGACTGGAAGGCAGTTGTCCTGTTCGCTAACGTTAGGTTTTGATTCGCTCTCATTGTTGTGTGGCGACGTATCGTTAGCTAGCACAGGCTAGCTAGCTAATTAGCTAGCGGAGGATTTAAGAGTTCCGCAGCGAGAAAATGGCTTGTGAACCCAACCGTGTTCGGTTGCTATGCATGCTGTCACTGACATTTGGGTTTTTTATTGTGGAGGTTGTGGTCAGCCGGATGACCGCATCCTTGGCGATGCTCTCGGACTCATTTCACATGCTATCGGATGTCATAGCGCTTGTGGTGGCTTTGGTCGCTGTCCGCTTTGCGGAGAAGACACAAGCCACAAACAAAAACACTTTCGGATGGATCCGTGCGGAGGTGATGGGAGCCCTTGTCAATGCAGTGTTTCTCACAGCACTGTGTTTTACCATCATCCTGGAGGCCGTTGAGCGTTTCACCGAGCCACACGAGATCGATAGACCCCATGTTGTCATTGGTGTCGGGGCGGCGGGGCTTCTGGTTAACCTGCTAGGGCTGTGTCTCTTCGGACACGTCGGAGGGGGACATGGCCATTCCCACGGAGGCCACTCTCACGGAAGCAAGAAGAATAAAAGGGCGAAATTGTGCAAGTCGGAACGGCCGTCCGGCAGTGGCTGTTCGGGCGAGGAGACCAACAACTTGGTTGGAAATCACAACACCAGTCCGAACGGCGTAAATGCCGACAGACATGGTAAGCTGGTTCCCGTGCTTTTGATTGTAACGTTGCTGATCGTAGTAGCTGCTGTCGTAGTAGCCTACTCTATTGCTTCTATGGTGTTAATGTTTCAGTGGTCACCACAATGATTAACCTTAGATCGCACCTATGTGATCCATTTGTTGGCTGTTTTCAAGTCTTCACACCTAGCTTATGTGTCCCAGTGTTGTCACCTTTCCGCTGAAATAAGATATCATCACCAGGCTTTTTGCGCACGCACCCAATTTCTCTTGGGCAACGGGCGCAAAAATGAGAATATTCCTTGGGGTGAAGGGCAGATGGAAGCGGGCGACGTAGCCTAGGCTATCTTCTTTAGTTCCGCAGAGTCCAAGTAGAATGCTGTGCATAGCGAGCCCACTGCAAATGTGCTGTGCGTGAATGGCTGCGCTTATGTCGTTTTGATGTCTAAAATTGTCTTGCCATGTTACCCCCTTTGCCATGCGGAATTGATGAGCGGAGTCTAGTATGAGAGACAGGTGCTGTCATCTGTTGAGCTGGTTAGAAGAATCTAATCCAGTTGCCAGTTTGTCTGTTGTCAGGAAGCAAGCATGTATTGAGACCCCCATTCAGAATTAACGACATTACTTTCACGAGATAATGGAAAACGTCAAGGCCTAACATTTGTTGGCAACTAAGCACTGTTGATAGGCAGTTATCAGCCTGTGAAAGAACTGGCCTCAGATAAGATTATAATCCCTCCAGTCTCTCCCTCTCATTCATCTGTTCTCCACAGTGCTATGGATCCCAATGAATTGACACTCAGGTGACGATGAGCCACTTTCTGCTGTATTACGAATCCTCTGTGACTCATGCTGGTTGATCTCACATGATTTGGTGGTAAAAGATATGAATGACTGACTCCCGCTGTTCTAAACTCATGACTCGCTTATTGGGGCCATGACAAAGAGAGAAGGGGAAAAAATACATCCAGAGGCATTTGTCATTATTCTCTGAACTGAACTCCCCTATGTGAATTTATTACCTTTTCTGAAGTTTTACCCCAGACTCTTCTCCTGTCTGTTCAGTCAATAAATCAAAGGCCTTTGTAATGATGATGATGATGACCAGCTCATCTATCAGCAAAGCCAGCCCAGGCGAGAGAGAGAGAGAGAGAGAGAGAGAGAGAGAGAGAGAGAGAGAGAGAGAGAGAGAGAGAGAGAGAGAGAGATGTAGCCTAGCTGGCCAGGCCATTAGCACACTAATGAGTTGCTGTAGGCCTACACCCCTCAGCTGATGGCAGGCGCACCTCTGCTGGCTGTGCTGCTGGAGTGCTAGACCATTAGAGCATGCTTGAGTTGCACTGCCTTCTGCAAAAGCTAGGAGCAGGTAATTGAATGGATTGAGAGTGTGTGTGTGTGGGGGGTGCGGGGCATGTGCACATAGGAGACTGGTAGTTTGGTAAACGGCACAGTGTACACGCCTTTGATTCATTCTCCCTACCTCTAGTCTATTCTTGAGTGTCATATGTGAAACAAATGGTTAGAGCACACTCTGTTTTTGCACTGATTCATGTCCTCATGTTTGCTGGCTTGTGTGTGTGTGTGTGTGTGTGTGTGTTTCATTTCGGTGACTGTTGTGGTTTGTGTGTGTGTGAGACAGGAGGTCATTACCGGGTGTTTTATGACTCTGAGTTTGAGATTGGGGCACTGAGGCTCGGGGAGTTTTTATGTGAGTCCTCGTGTGTTAATGTGCTGTTCTCTGAGCCACCCTCAGCACAGCCTTTTCATCAATACTCCATTATTCTCAAGAGCTGCGCCATAATGTCTGTCTGTCCCCCCCCCCCCCCCCCCCCCCCCTTTGCCCGGGCAAGATGTTTGTTTCTCATAGGTGAAGTAATGTAGGCTGGGTTTCAGAGGTGTTGTGAAATGGCAAAAGCAAAAGAGCTCCTCACCAATTCCAGCCCCAGGGTGTTGTTTTCATGGGAAGTGAGCCCAGCTCTTTGTCTCCCGCCTCCTTCTAGTTCTGACTCTCATCCGAAAGACAACAAACTGTCTGGATCCGCTTAAGTGATATGTTGTCGCATTGAGGGAACCATAGGAACAGCTTTTTAATCCAGCTATGAAAGAACTGGTTTGATACATATTATTTCGGTTAAAAAGCACATCAGTTTATTTTGTGCCCTCTCTGTCCATTCGGGGAAAGTAGTTCGTTCAAGCCAGCTTCTAGGTCGCTATTTAAAGTTTCCTCCATTTTGAACCTTGAACTAAAATGTTATGTCATTGAGAAAACTGTGCTGATTGGTCAGTTTCTCACACGATTCTCACACGTTCACATCTAAGGGTGAATCATTTTAGTCATGGCAGCGGATGGGTGGATTCCCTCCTTCCTCCCCTGAAAATGAGTGCTATACCTATGGCTATGAACAATATAACTTGTATAGCCTACTAATAATAAGTAGTATGCTAAAGACAATATAAACCTTGGTGTATGTCATCTGTAATGTTAACTTGGAGGCTATATTTCAGACCCTGTATGCACGTATCTGGATATTTTTGAAAACAGATATTTTTTTTAAAGAATTCTGTCCACACAACATTCATTTAAAATAAAATATCCGTTTAATTGAACTAAAACACTGTTTACTTGTGGACAAAAGGCCCAAATACATAAAAAAAAGAAAAAAAAAAGTTGTACTTTTATACAGGGTCTGAAAGAGAACAGATCCCTTTTGTGACCTTTTTACCTCTAACCTCTCACCTCTTCTGACCCCTTATGGCAGAGACCTCACGGAAGGACAGCAGGGAGCTGCAGCTGAACGGCAGCACGCCGTACGAGGAGCTGGAGTCGGCCATGGCGGAGGTGGACGACTCGTCAGCGGCGCAACTCAACATGCGCGGCGTCTTCCTGCACGTGCTTGGCGACGCGCTGGGCTCGGTCATCGTGGTGATCAACGCGCTCATCTTCACCTTCGTGTGGCAGCCGTGCGAGCCAGGCACGCCCTGCGTCAACCCGTGCACGCATGGCCACTGCTCGGACCACCTGCACCTCAACCACACGCTGGTGGGCATCGACGACGGCCTGGACGCCAACGGCAGCCTGCAGATGGGGGGCGGCGGTGGTGCGGCGTACCTCGGGGCGGTGGTGACCCGCGCCGGACCGTGCTGGGTGCTCTACCTGGACCCGGTGCTGTGCGTGACCATGGTGACCATCCTGCTCTACACCACGTACCCGCTGCTGAAGGAGTCGGCGCTCATCCTGCTCCAGACGGTGCCCAAGCAGATCGACGTGAGCCAGCTGAGCGAGCGCCTACGGGCGCTGGACGGCGTGCTGGCCGTGCACGAGCTGCACATCTGGCAGCTGGCGGGCAGCCGCATCATCGCCACCGCGCACATCAAGTGCCAGGACCCGACCGCCTACATGGACGTGGCCAAGCGCATCAAGGCCTGCTTCCACGACGCCGGGATCCACGCCACTACCGTGCAGCCCGAGTTCGTCACCATGGACTCGGCGTCGCGCGCGTCACTCTGCGAGCTCTCGTGCCGTACGCAGTGCGCGCCCAAGCTCTGCTGCGGTGCCGCCGAGGAGAACAACGGCAAGAGGCCGGCAGACGGCGGGAACAGCAAGGCGCTCGCCGAGGCCACGGCCACGCTGGAGGTCATCAGCGAGTCGCTGGAGAGCGCGGCCGCCGGGAGCGCGGGGCAGATCCAGGTTTCGCCACGGTCCGAGACTGACCCAGCCGCCGCCGCCGCTGTGGTCGTTGCAAGAGAGGTGGAATCTTCCCTGTGAAGATGCTAAGACAGCAAGAAAGAAAGAGAGAGAGAGAGAAAGAGAGAGAGAGAGAGAGAGAAAGAAAGATGGAAGAACGGGAAAAGATGATGCCTTTGTTAACTTGATGGAGGAACAGGCTCAGTCAGTGCGGAGATTCTTGAAGTCACTCGATGACGTTTCTCTACGTTTCACCAAAAAAACCACTGGAAGGCTGCGAAACGTGTCTGATATCACTCACTAGAGAGAGAGGGACCTCTTTAGGGAGACCTGAACACACACACACACAAAAAAACACACGCTCGCTCGCACTCGCACTTGCTCGCACATCTCTCTAGATATGCTTTTTTTCTGCCAACGTTTATTTCTGATGATGAGCTTGAGCTGTGTGTGTGTGTGTGTGTGTGTGTGTGTGTCTGTGTGTGTGTGTGTGTTTGTGTGCCGTGCCTCTGCATGCATGTGTTTTTCCGTGTGCACTGCGTTGTGATGTGATGTGATGATGACGTCAGGTTGGTGTTTAACGTGTGCCAAAGCTTCTTCTCGTGCAAAGCGGGGGTGGGGGTAAAGATCCTTCATCTTTTTACGAGCCCTCGCCCAAAACAAAACTCATGCAACTGACTAAAGCACAGCTATGCCCACTCCACTTTTCCAGAACTCAGAACTTTCTTTTCTAAAAGTATTTTCCCCTTCAGAATATGCTTGACGCTATCAAGCCCCCCATCCCTCCCTTATCTCAAGATTGTTTTAAGACACAAACAAGCTATATTAATAATTTATGTATTTAAGTTATTAGTAACAATCTCTTACTCTTTCTGTAGGCTTTTATATGAATTTAGTTAGAAATATTTTTGAGCCATGAAATTGTAAAAAAAAAAATGTATTAGCTTTTTTTTCTGTTGACTTTTTCATACACAAACCATACAACTATGCTGTACAGTTTTATTTTTAGTCAAAGAACTGGACATTTCAGAAACACTATCCTGCCTTTCTTTTGTGGATGGTCTTTTTCACAGGACTTCTGATTAAAACAAAGAACCAAGGTCATCATTAGCTACTTGCCTTCCATGGACCGCTGCTTTGATGAAGCACTGGGTAGGTTGCGCTACTGCTAAAACTACTGGACATTTTTCTTCTCGGCAAACCTCAGCTGTTCTTTCAGAAACATAAAAAGTGAATTACTCAGATGCCTTGCAAGTCTCATTGTCACTTGTCTCGTCTATATGTGTAAAGTAAAGAAATGTCTAAAGAAATGTCACATGTTAATTTCATGACTATGCTGGTCTGGAGCGGGGCACTTGGGAAGCATTTGAGTGTAGGTGGAACTGTGTTTTTGAAAATCTACAGGGATTGGTAGTGCACTGGGTGTTAAGGTGGGAGGTAAATTGTCCACATTGCTGGAACATTGTAACAACCACTTTGCTTGACCAAACTGAGGTGTGTTTTGCGTAAATCACTAGGCAACAAGGGATCCCAGGTTCACTAACAAGCATTGTCTTCGTTGGAGACTGTTTTCCTCTCAGATATCAAAACATAGCAAAGTGGTAATTATTTGGTCTCAACTTTCACCCTTGCGAGGGATTCCAAATATCATTTCAGTTTACTACATTCATTTAATTTCATGTTCCCACAAAAACATGTTCTAGTAATCAGCTGCCCAAGTGTGATGGACATCTATTGGTCACCTACCCCACAGCATTCAGCCAGTGGCTCCTGTAGTCCAGGCTAGTGAACTCTTTTCAGTGTGAACCAACAGTCTGCTATCTGGAAGGCTGATCACTCATTCACTTCTCTGGTGCATGAAGCCTCAAAGAGTCTTGAAACCAGCAGCAGTGTGATCAGGCTCATTTAATGGATTAGTGGTACCCTTCTCATTCCTCGTGTGGCTGAGTAGTGTTGTTCAGATGGTGACCGATAGATGCATTGTGGGTAGACATTAAGAGTGAATGTAAACTATGACGGAAGACCTAAGATCGATGCAGATTGGACCTTTCTCACTTCCCCTGTGTTGGTGATTGGTTCCTTTTTTGTACTATTATTTTGATGTCCCCTCCTAAATCAATGGGATGGCCCTTAACAATTTTTACAAATACTGTCATCTGATATGATATATGTATATATATTATATTACATATACCAGTCAATATGTGTCATTGTGAATTAAAGAGGACTGTTTGGTACAGTTGTTAAGTGTACATGTCTTGTTTTCTTAGATGATATGTAACCTGTGATTGTATACCATTTCCTTCACACAGATTTGTGAAAGCACATTAGTACATGAAGCTTAACAAAAAAACTATAGGTTTATTTAGTCACCCAAATCTTCATGGAACATCAATATAGTCTATCTTTAATGTGTTATCTCTGCATATCTTTCACCAAATGTAAGTGTCATACATTGAAACTTAATCTTCAAAGATAGCAGGAATATCTCATAAAGATAGCATGAGCAGTTCAAAGATGACTGTAGTAATATAATGACACACAATGTCGTCAATATCTGCAGTTTCCTAACAACAAAAACAGTTGAGAGAATAGCACCTGGTCAGTCTTGGAAGCACCAGATCCTTCTGTGTTAGCGACCAGCTTGTTTGGGTCACAAACAGGCTAACGTTTGGATTGGGCAGCTCCATAGCAGCTAACTGTGCAGCCCAGGTCCAGATATGTGGAAGGGGCTGGCTGTCAGCAGCACTGGGGAGACAGGGCTGTGGGAGAGTGTGTGTGTGTGTGTGTGTGTGCGCGTGCTGAGTTGTTCTGGCTTGCTGGTCACGTACACAGGCAGCAGTGATCATGTCTGTATGTTCCCAGTTGTGCTGTGGTGAGCCACGTGGATAACACTAATTACAGCACTATTATAAAGCAGCCATCTTAGTGAGTGACATAATGGACAAGGCTTTGTGTGCGTGTGTGTGTGTGTGTGAGACAGAGAGAGAGAGAGAGCAAGAGCAAGGAATTGTGCTTCTTCACTGTAGAATAGATGTATGGGACTTCTCTGTGTGTAGGCTTTTGTATGCGTTTTTTCAGAAAAGCTTTTTGTGTATGTCAACTCAAGTGTGTGTGTGTATGTGTGTCCTTGTGTGCTATAGATGTGTGTGTGTATGTGTGTCCTTGTGTGCTATAGATGTGTGTGTGTATGTGTGTCCTTGTGTGCTATAAATGTGTGTGTGTTCTTGGTCCTCCCTGGCTGTCCCATGGTCTGACCCCTGCTGTCTGTAAGGCTTTATGTAAGAGGGGCAGTGCTGCATTCCATAGCCCTGAACCCCTCGCTCGGCGCTGTCCTACCTCATTACTGTACGCCAGCACACACACAGGCACTGGGGTGTGTGTGTGTGTGTGGGGGGGGGGGGGGGGTCCCCAGTGTTCATCTGGATAAGTTTAGCTTAGCTTAAAAATACTAAGGCCTAGTTGGGAGGTTGGGTTGTTTTATAAATGAATTACAGAACGGAAGAAAGTGGATGTTTGAGTGTAGTTTGAATGACAGTTTGTCACATCTGTATGATAAAAAAGAACAAAAAGGAGTTGAGTGTTTCAAAGCTCTCAGGCTTCTTCAAAACTGAATGTTTTGACATCTGTTTGGATCAAGCAGGTGAAGTGACTGAATCTTCTGACCTAGGATGAAGAACAATGTGTACCTCTACCTGTAACACATGTTCTACACTGCTGTGCTAAACAAAATGACTGCACTGAGAGCTACTTGTCTTTCACATGTGACCCTGTCATTAAATGTGGGAAAATATAGGGTGATGGAGAGAAATGAAGGATTAAGCATCTTTTCCCTGATTGTAGGCAGGCAGTACCCATTAAAGAAAAGTGCAAGGACTATGGCCACTGTGTGGCCTCACCATTTAACTGTACTGCTATTTAAAGTATATATATTTTAAGAGCTTTTTTCCTGCAAGACAGTGAAGAGATGGACAAGAGGCGAGTAGGGAGAGAGACGGGGTGGAAATGACCCGGGCCGGACTCGAGCCGGGTCCCCGTGGGCACTTGGACCCGTATATGGTACGGGCGCTGTAGCCAGTTATGCCACAGCACCCCCCAACTGTACTGCTATTTACCTCACATAAAAAAAGTCATTAAGCTGTCTGTGAACAGTTAATTATTCATTATTCGTAGTTACCCATTGTTGGGCTCTAAACTGTGAAATAAGCAAAGGCTAAACCTATGATTCATTGAAGCACTTGTTCTAAGAGTGATAATAGTTTAAATTCAGACGTTTTCTGAGATGGTGCATGTACAGTTGTGCTCATAGGTTTACATATCCTGGCAGAAGTGGCAAAATATTGGCCAGTTTTTGGAATATGTGACTGAGAGTGCAGAAAACCTTTCTTTCTCTTATATTATTGAGCCACTTTGGGGAGATCTCAAACCTGTAGTTCATGTAAGACAACCCAAGAATTTGTGTAGCCTGGAGGCTTTTTATAAGAAGAAGAGGCATCTCTACCGTCTGAGAAGGTAAAGGTACTCATCCACAACTATCACAAAAGACTGCAAGCCATAGCTGATGCTAAAGGGGGGCAATACACAGTATTAAAAACTAAGGGGTGAACTGGGTAAACTTCTGGACTGGGGTCATCTAATTGTTTTCTTTACTGCTCTGTTAAATTATTGCACTATTCTGTCATATCTTATGGTTTAATTTGAATCCCATTAAAGTGAAAGCAATGAGTTTTGCTTGATCAGATGAGTTTTCTTAAAATAATGGTACACATTTGACAAATTCTGCCAAGGTATGTAAACATATGAGCACAGCAGTAGCTGCACACTCATAATATATGCGATAAGGTTCAGTGTGGTCTTGTTCCGCTGAGTTTGCTTGCTTTGAGTCCTCCTTTCCGAACGGCATATTGCCCTGGTCAAGTCTCCTCCTCCCCCATTGTCCATCTCTCTAGCCCAGCTCTGTGGTCAGTCATCCCCGCTAATCAGGGGGACAGATGGTGTCATTCTCCATCTTGCGACAGACCCCCAACACACATGGATCCTGGCGATGACCCTCCTCCCCCTGGCAACCGATTAACGTTCTCCTATTGTGTGAGTTTGTGTGCGTACATGCGTGTGTGTGTGTGTTTGTGTGTGTCATGTACAATATGTGCAATATCGAGGCTAATGCCTGTCACTTCACATGTGCACACACATTAATCCGACTACATGTACCACATAGCGGTACATAATATGACCACCACATGGTGTTGTGTGTACTATTAGATGAAAATGAATCACGCTTCTCTCCTTATTTTACGGATTTTACATGCAGCAGCATGCAGCGATTATGCATAATGCATATTATGATGGGCCTATATCTTGATAATAGTAAATGTGTCCATTTGTCCAATGTGTCATGTAATAGAAAATGTCTTCATATGTTAATGTAATAATACTGTAGGTGTCATATTCTGCAACCTCTCACAATTGAATTCCACTTGACCAGTTGATAATGTGAATACGCACACAACCTGAGTCACTCAAAGGAGGCATCGGGAGAAAGGGGACCTTGGGTAAGAGTGGGGGGTGGGGATGCGAGTGCAAGTATCCTCCATCAGCAGAGTGTGACGAGGGAAGAAGCCTTCCTTAAGTGTCATCCGCCTGGTTTGGCATTGTGCTGAGGCGGCACTTTCAGGCGGAACATGGCTCTGTTGGTTGACACCGTAAATGATGAACAGAAACCTCTGTGTTCACAGGACCCTTCTGTTATGGGGGTCAGACTTCACAAGCCTGTGACTTGTCTGGTGACAGGGGTTAATCTGTCAACCACCGTTTTATTGTGATGTACAGACAGGAAAGGTGCATTAGAATACAACACTGGTAATAACACACTGGGCCAAACATGACAAACGAGCCAAACGTGTTACACACAACACACAAGTATGCTTATACTGTATATCCGTACACGTCCACACATATATAGACTTGTAATACAGCATTTATACCCTTAGGCAAATATTTCAACTTCAACAGTGTTTAACTGTACTGTTGAAAGTGTTATGAATGAGTACTGTTTCTGTCATAGGTCAGGGGTCATCTGATGGACTAGTTTTACAGTGAGAAAGGAGAAGGGGGGGAAATGACGATGAAAGGGAATGACAATGGACATACAGTATATTGTATCAAAGTGTAATTTCTTCAGTGTTGTCCCAGGACAATATAAAATAAAATATTTGTAGAAATGTGAGGGGTGTACTCACTTTTGTGAGATACTGTATCCATATATATATATATACGACTGTATCCCTATTAATTTTATAATTCCAACCCCCTCTCTCCCTTAACAAAGTAGGATCACATGACAAGGCTATAGCCAGAGGAGGCTGCGCCTGTCATGAGGGGGATTATAGGGGATGGAATGTTCAGTGATGGTCCTGTGGAGCAATGCTGTATTCTCCTCAGAGATATGAATGTCACAAACTTAAAGTTGGCCCACCTAAGCAATTAACATTTCAAGTGTTCTTAAGTAAAGTTTTAAGTTATCTTGCTAGTATTTACTATGGATAGTACTATCTCTGATCCCCAGACCAATGATGACTTTAGGCGCATATTGTAATATGCTATATTGTGCATGCAAGATGGAAATTAGGCTTGTAAATTATAAAGTATCATTATAAAGGACAGTTTATACAAAGTAGAACATTATTTTGTGTTTCACTCAAAATTGTGTCACAATACAAATACAATACAATACAATTCAAATCATTTTAATTTCACTCACTTTCACTCACACACTGTTTTTCATCCAGGGGTCTCTTTGACCTTGATGTGTGAAAGCATGCCGATGATTAATTCTACGCTAATTTGGATACAAATGTCAAAGTAAAGTGTATGTGTGTGTGTGTGTCAGAGAGAGAGAGAGCGAGAGAGAGAGAGAGAGCGAGAGAGAGGGAGAGCAGAGATAGAGGGAGGGTGTGAGGAGAACGGAAACAGTGTTACGGAGGAGTTAATGTTCTACACTCTCACTGTATGGTTCAGTCCCCAGTCAGACTTTGATCAGCAGGTTCTTGGGAGTCCAGCAAGCCACACGGAATGCCTCCACTGATAAATCAACTACCAAGTTGACTCCAAAAGCTGATTAATGTGACATACTGTAAGTTCATGCTCTGTGTTATATAACTCATTTCGAGGTGATGAGGAAAGGCCAATGAACCAACCTAGTCCCCTATGCTATGTAAAAGTTATGTCTTCAATGTAATAATAAGTAAAATTATTACATTATGCAAATTATTACATTAATAATAAAAAATCCTTCCATTTCTATTACTGATTGCTCATATTAGCAAATTGTAAATGCTGTTTCCAAAGCTCTTTTGCCATTTTATTGTCTATATTTTCCTAAATTAATTTATATTTTTGTCTGTGTGAAATGTTTATTTCATTTTTTATTCTGGGTCGCAAATAACTAAACTTAAGAGCAAATGTTTTAATGTACAATTAGACTGTATTGCTGCCCTGTTTAGTGGTATTCAGTTCTACAGAGTCATATCATGAGCCTTTGCCTCAGACATCCATGTGCCTTAATGTTACCCCAAAGTTGCCCCAGTCTGGGGTTTTATACATATCTTATAGACTGCGCTTCTTAATCATCCTTTCCAGTTCCACAAGATTATGAAGTTACTAAATATAGCCAAACCTCACGATTTTTAAACATTATTTCAGCTAGATTACACATCAGTCTGAAAAGCTCTCAGTGAACCTGAGGCTATATGTAAAAACCATCTGCCAATTTGAGCGGCATCGAGAGACGGAGCCCTGGAATGTCGGGAGAGTCCAAAGCTCCTGCTCGGAGCCAGGTTACTCGACCTTGGTCTTAAACAACAATGTCCCGGCGAACGTGGCTCCATTGTCAGTCTGTGGAGACTGCTGGGCTGGCGTAGTACTGGGCACATTCCTGGCGTCTGGCTCCACAAAGGGGCAAAGCAGGCTGGGCCGTCCCTAAGCCTGGGATGAATAGAACGACCAGAAAGTCTCTGGCAATGGAGGGGAGACCAGCCAAGGCAGTTGCGTAGAGAAAACATATCAATATAATGATTGAGGATCTGTTTCTCATTTACAGCTGCATAATGTGCCAAATAAGTGAACTGTTAGTGAGTGCATAGCCATAGTAATAAAATAACCTTTAGATTCGGGTAAATGAAACAGGAAATCAAATCTGTCAAACTCCTATGCATGACAAATCAAGCATTTCTGTAATGCAGGTGGTCTATGGTGAACCAGATTTGTGAGTTTGTTTTGCTTGCCTGTTGGTTTGTTTGTTTGTTTGTTTTTTTGTTTGAGATGACCTACTAGGGGTGTCATGAAAGTGGCTGACTTGTATCAGAAATAGGATTCCTGCATTAAAATATCCTCCTCCTTCTCCCTCCCTATCAGGACTGTGAAAAAACTACGCTCAGTGAAGGAACACCAGCAAATGGGACAAAATGGATTGACGAAATGTAGCACAGGACACCCAAACTGGATATCCACAGACAAACTGTCTCCCTGCGTTGGCGAAATGCTAGGCAAGTCTGGCATGGATCCAATCAGGGTCGGTGCCAGAGCGAGCTGCTTCTTAGCAGGATGAACCCAGTGTGCTGGAGACCAGTGGAGGGTATAAGTATAAGTATAAGTATATACTCTTTTGATCCCGTGAGGGAAATTTGGTCTCTGCATTTATCCCAATCCGTGAATTAGTGAAACACACTCAGCACACAGTGAACACAGTGAGGTGAAGCACACACTAATCCCGGCGCAGTGAGCTGCCTGCTACAACAGCGGCGCTCAGGGAGCAGTGAGGGGTTTGGTGCCTTGCTCAAGGGCACTTCAGCCGTGCCTACTGGTCGGGGTTCGAACCCTCCGGTTACAAGTCCGAAACGGTAACCAGTAGGCCACGGCTGCGGCCACGGTAGTCCTGGCTCTCCACTATGCCACTTCACAAAACCTACAGAGTGCCCCAGAGATCATACGGTAGGAAGATTATAATCCATATTAGAGCTGGTTCCACTGAGGTTCCTTGTCATAGAGCTTTGCTGGGTTCAGCAATAAGAGGGCAATTGACTTTCGAAGCTTAGACTCCAACCAGGTTCATTTCACTTCCATGTGACTGTGTGGCCAGCAAGCATTTGTGCACTTAGAATCCAATGAGTAAATCCAAGTCCATAATTGTATAAAATACTACAACTGACTTAGACTAATAGGCTCAGCATCTTGCTTACAAATGTGCACTGATAAACTGTTTGATCTTAAATAATCACCTCATAATCACCTCACTAATGTTTTCTTCATATTAATCCAGAGGGGGGTGTTTGCCCTAAGACAAAGGTAATACCCACAGGGCCTAATACTCATTGTTGAGGTGAAATGTGATTTTGTGTCTTACGGAGTCAACCATACTCATGGCCTACTTTTTAGCACAGATAATCTGAGCTTTGTTGACTCAAGGGATTTTTGAATGTAATTTGGGACTTTTTGTTTTCCTTCTTGTTAACACTTCCCAGCCTTTGACAAACAGTGACATTCTTTCCAAATACTAATACACTGTAGTCACATTTTCTCACATTTCCCATTACACTATTAGTTGCAACTTCTTTGTTTTTTCTTTTTTATGAAAAAGGTCAACAAAAAGAAGTAATGTGGTGCTTTGAATTGTTAAACCAGAACCTTAAGAAAAGGGAGTGATCACAGATACTCTATATATGGACACAAGTATTGGGATATTTATATCTATCCTATAACTGTTTAGAATGACATGTCATAAAAGTTCATGTTGAATGGCCAGGTGTCCTGATACTTTTGTTCATAATAGTGACCTGACCTGACACAAATATGGATCCACCCCATCTAAAGATGACAGCCACCCTAAACCCCACTCAGGGGTGTAGTGGTAAAAAACGAGGTGGATAAACTATAAATTCTGTGATCAAGCGGACCACAACATGGTAACTGGTAAGGTGGAGGACCACGGCATACCAATGTATTAGAGCCTGATATTATCAGCCGATATTATGCCGATATTATCAGCTGATATGAGCTATTTGGCAATCTATCGGTATCAACGTTTATAATGGCCAATAATTGGGGGCCAAGCAGCGAAGCTTCTGTCATTGAAGTCAATGGCAGCCCATGGAACCGTCTGGTAAAAAGTTGTGAAACACTAATTAGGCACAGTGCCATGATTAATTTCACCAAGTTTCATGTCGGCACCTTGAGCGCTCTAGCGCCACCAACAGGCCAAAGTTGGACATGCGTTCATGCACGTAACTTCTAACCCGTTGACCCGATTGTCAAAAATGAGGTGTCATTGGAACCCTATTTCAATATATTTCTGCACAGAACCACTTGCGTCAAGCTGGGTCATGGTTGCAGCATGGTTTGAGCCATGCCTGAGGCACGGATATGATGGAGGCAGTGTGGCTGCTCTAACCTGTTAACATGGGTGCTGAATGAGGGTGCCCAATAGGACTAGGCCTATTAGCAGAAATGGGGGGGGGGGGCGGGCAATTGGCCAATTTTTCCTCACTTTTAGACACAACCTGTTCGCCTTCTCAGAGTCTGGTTGGTGATCTCCCTATTTCTGATACTTTATAGAACACATGTAGCCTCCATTTAGGCTACCCTTTTAAACACAAATGATGATTATTGACTGGTCTTTTCAATGTATTTCTGCACAGAACCGCTCGCATCGAGCAGAAAAAAAACCCTCCCTGAAAGACCTGAAAGACCCGATGCCCTATTATTGGGGGCCAACACCAAAGGTGTAAGACCCCATTGTGTTTCTATGTTTTCTTATGATTATACTTTCTTCTGTAAGTCACCGTCTGGTAAAAACTTGTGAAATTTGGCACAGTGATTGGAGACAATCCCATGATTCATTTCACAGGGAGGATGTGGGTCCTTAAAAAGTCTTAAAATCACTTTTCCTAAAAATAAAGCCTTAAAAAGTATTACAGTTTTTCTTAATTGCTAAAACACAGCTGTCAGGAGCACTATATCTCTGAGTCATTGGCACACACATACACAAACACAAACACACACACACACATAAAAAACACACTGGCCAACATGCCGTAACATACCAGAATCAACAATCTATGCATACAGTACTTACGTACACGTACAGGGAACACACACTTGTGCAACTGTTTGTGCAAACTGTTATTGTTGCATGGAACAGATAACACATTGTTTTGTATTGCTTATGATGGATTATGATTTGATTGCGTTGATATAGTTACCGAAACAAACCTTTGGGTGAGAGTGAACATGGCCAGGAGCCAAAAGATTCTATGGAGAGTGCTGTTTGTGTCAGGTCAATGGGTTTCATGAATGCACCTTATCTGTTTGAGATCACCTTGATAGTCCATCAGCAATAAACATTAAATCAAACTTCCAGTGCACTCAATACTCTTGATATACTATTTTATAGACTGAATTCTGCAATATGTTTCTTTTTTAAGCTATTTTAGGGAGTTGCTGTTCACATATCCTGACAGGCTACATGATGCATACTTGCAGGTGTAATTCTTATAGAAGGAGAGGAGCTATGCAAGTCATTGTTTCTGTTGCAGCTTTCTTGCAGGGTGGCAGATATCCCTGAGCCATAGACTATTTAACCCTTAAAGGTGTAGGTTTTTGAACATTCTAAGTTCCGCAACAATTGAAGGTTCTAAAATTCTATGTTGAATTCAATGAACCCAGATATTCTTTAGAATGTTAATTTCCCAACATTCCCGTCACACCGGTGTGATGGTACTCCTGGGTTAAGAACTCCATGCTCTCAATAACTTATCATTTCCCTACACAGTCTCACCACACCCACCTAACAAAGTGTTGTGTGTCACTGTTGATGTGAAATGGCAGTGTGAGGGGAACACAATGGCAGAAGCACTGAGCATTGTCACTGTGAGAGGCTGGTAAAAGCTGACTGAGCTAAGTTCTATCACCTCAGTGTCTGACAAGAACAAGCATTCAGCTGGTAACACAAAAAGCTACATGTTTGAAAGGCTTGTGAACATGCATTGATTCTGCTGTGCTTGCCGTTTCAACAGCTACTAAAAATAACCACCTTTGGCCTTGATAAACTACACAAGTTAATTACAAAATGAAATCAAGGACTTATAATTTTGAATGTTTTATTAAAACCACATGACCATAGGATCATTTCCTTTTCTTTTAACACGAGTTGGTGTTGCAACACCCTATCAAAACAAGGAAATAAAATATGACATGGTTTCCCTTGGGATTGCGTCACGCTGCGCGACTGCAAAGCCACAACGCCGGCTTTGTCAGTTTTAGAGGAAAGGGAAGACCTGCCTTTATGTCATGTGGCATCTCCTTCATTAGTCCTCTCACGTATTCCGTATCGCCATGGCAATCGCACAAATGTCAGCGCGGCCCAGGGAGCGTGACACAGGCTATGCGCCAGTCAGCGTGACACAGGCGGGCAATAAACAATTACATCGGACCTTAGTGAACCAAGGGGGCCTCTTCTCAAACAAACAGTGGTGTTAAAAATAATCTAAGAGGTATGGCATAAAGAGGTGCAGATTGTGAGCTCAATTTTTACTCAGTTACTATGGGTCTCATTCCTGATATCTATCATGAGACATTCATGGGGTTGGGACAACTTCTTCATGTTCTATAGCCTAACAGTTCATATTTATGATTATTGGGGGGTTGTATTGACTGGTTTTGATTATGGGGGAGGGGGGTTTACAATGCTATACCTTAACTCTATATCTTATGGAAGGTAAGTGTTGGACTAGTGTTGGAAGTGTCTTTTGTGCAACTGTGATATTTGTTCAAGTATTTTTCTAAGGGTTGTCTAAATATGAGACTTTCTGGTTAGCAGACGTGTGTCCATGTCGTGTTAAAATCCATCAGCGGCCCACAGATCACATGACTGCATACACAGGGCATTGTGTAGGCCTGTGCAGAATTGGTTTGGCTGTCTTGTAATGAAATATTTTGAAGGGCTGTAAAGGGGGGAAATTGCGGTAAGGGCAAAGAAAACATCCACAGAGGATATACTATACAATATATGGGTCATTTTATTGCTTCATTTCATAACTTGCTCTCTCTCTCTCTCTCTCTTCTCTCTCTCTCTCTCTCTTCTCTCTCTCTCCCTGACATGGTGAATTCAGACTGGGGCACTGGCCTTGGCTCCAGGGTCTCTGTGAAGAAACTAAACAGACAGATGGGGTAAGAGAGAGAGGGCAACACAGAGAAGGGCAACAAGCTGTGATGCAGATTCAAGCACCTGATGACAAACTCTCCCATCTGCCCATTTTCAGACGACGAGTGTTGTGGAGGGACGTTTGATCACTTAAAGGAAAACTCCGGCAATTATTCACATAGATTTCTCGAGGTCACCAAGTACTGTCGGTACGAAAATAAAAAAAACGGTGCTTCCTAGCCCAACTTGCTGCAGACATTCATGTTCTATAACAGTTCATATTTATTGTTATTGGGGGGTTGTATTGACTGGTATTGATTATACAATAGACTGTCATAACTATTAGAAATACTGTACTCTTTTGTGCAACTATCTGTGATATTTTTTCAAACATTTTTAAGTATAGTATAACATATAGAGCAGCCAGGCAGCAAATAGTTGAAATAGTTCAACGCCCTTTGACCACAAATAGGAGGCCTTTCCGTTACAGTGACCATGTTACTTTAGTCATCTGGTTCGCAGATAAGTATTACCTGGAGTGGGAGATATGGGGAGAAAACAAACCAATACTGCCCTGCACCTGCGTCTGTGTGTTTGTTTGTGTGTGTGTGTGTGTGTGTGTGTGTGTGTGTGTGCGTGTGTGATTGTGTGAGATTACACTCGTACCGCAGGCTACTCTGGGTAGGGAAATCTACTCTGCTTACAGGAATAGCATAGCACTGATTCACTACATTTGGACATGTGGCAAAAACAAAAAAAAACACTGTCCATAGATCTATCCATAAATTACAGGAACGTCTGTCTGTCTGTGTCTATTATTCGCATATCTCTCAAACTGTTCCTCAGATTGATTTCAAACGTGTCAGGTGTTTTGTTACGGGCACCAATAAGTGCAGTGCCAAGTTTGACGTTGTTTGGATAAGTAATGCAAAATATATCATTAAATATATCGCTAAAAGAAGCAGACGTTGGCTTTCTTCGCTCTAGCCACTCCCCCTCTCACAAAGTGCAGGGCCAGAGACAGAGACAGAGAGGGTAAGCAAAGTTTTGGCAGCACTGAATCAGGGCACAGTACGGGTCAAGATGCAAGATATTTGGATGATTATCATGTCTGACCTCAATAATAAAGATTAGATTAGATTAGATTAGATTCAACTAATCTAATCATAATTATTGTAAAAAATAAAGACTCCCTTTATGTAGTATGCTTGCATAAAATGGTTTCCGCGGATTTTGCAACACCATGCCAACAAACATGTGTAGGCTATGCAGTGGCTATTCAAAATGACGTAAACATTATGTGCAATAAATTGACACTTCGAATAGCCCAGGCTATGTTGGACTTGAGACTTTAAATAAATGATCGATAATTCCGACTGCAAGGTCCCAAATCGAAACGGGCGAATTTAAGGACATTTTAGAATGCCACACAGCTAGACAACGAGTGGCAGACAGAGCGACATGTCACTTATGCCACCAAAGACTGTTTTTGAGTCACATCGTTGCAAATTTCATACGATGATGCATCATTCTACAAAATGGTTTGTCTTCTCTATCAGAAAGTTATTCAATAAGCTTAACAATAAACATAGCCTTAACCCAAAACAGCTGTTAGGCTTATGTCATTTTGATCTGTAAAAATGTCACATGCCTAAATTCTTCTTACTGCACATTAAATATAGGCGAATATATTATTATTCAGTATTCATTATTGAATGCTTAGCTCGAATGATGTTTTTCCCTATCATCCTATATTTAAAGTAGATGTACCTGTGGGCCTACGGGTTTTCTACAGGAATGGCATGTCTGAACGGGCACTGCACTATTGTTTAACTAGATGTACCGCAGAGCGGTACAAAATATGACCGCCGCCCAGTCCAGCACATTTTTGCCACAAAAATAAGTCACACTAGTCAAATTGTGTTAATTTCCTACTTTGTTCCTTTTTTGTGTGTTTGTAATTGAGTGTGTGCAGAGTGTGTGGTTGTTTTTGTGTATATGTGTTTTGTGTGTGTTTTGTGTGTGTGTGTGTGTGTGTGCTTGTGTTTGTGTGCATGTGTGTGTGCGTGTTTGTGCGTGTCGTGCGTGTGCATGTATGTGTGTGTGCATGTGTAGTGTGTGTGTGTTTACGTGTCTTTGTGTGTGTGTGTGTGTGTGTCAAATTAGGGAACCACCTACTCTTTGCGATAAGTGCCATGGGATCTTTAACAACCTTGGTGAGTCAGGACCTCAATTTACCATTCATGCAAAGGAAAACATCTCCTGCAGTACAGTGTCCCTGTCACTGCAATAGGACATTGGGATTGATATTTGTTTGGTAGCTTTTGTCCACAGGGAAGAGTGCCACCTACTGGCCAGCCACCAACACCACTTCCAGCAGGAACCTACTCTTCCAAGGAGGTTTCTTATCCAAGTACTAACTAAGCCTGCTTAGCTTCAGTAATTCAGCAAAGTCAGGGTCTGGTCTGGCTACTGGCTAAAAACAAAAGGTGAAAGGCATATATGATTCTAACTGTCTCACTGAATTGCATTATACACACTCAATTCTCACTGGCATCTGCTAGACAACAAGTACCAAAACATGATTAGTTCATAGATTTCACATGTAAAATACATTTTATACAACCCCACCCCCATCTTGCCTGTTCATAATTCTGAGAAATTCTTGAATTGTGTGCATGTGTGCGTGTGTGTGTTTATGTGTGTTTGTGTGTGTGTGTGTGTGTGTGTGTGTGTGTGTGCGTGCATGTGCTTGTAGGTGTGCCTGTGTGTGCATGTGCATGCATGCGAACATATGTCTACTGTGTGTGTATGTGTCATAGGTATGATTACTGTGAATATATGTGTGTGTGTGAATATCTGTTTATGCACATGTGTGCATATGGAATGGGTTAACATGACCCCTGGAGGCAAACATACCAAAAATTACCAAAAATATGCAAAAATTGGTCATCCTAGGCCCTACGGTTCTCAAGATATTCACAGAAAACTGTTGGTGTACGGTCACTAAATGTACACATAAATTAATTTATTGTATGGCCCCCCATTAACAAAAGTCCCGAAACTTGGCATGCATTCAGAGGGTGTCATATTGATCCTACACTTTCAATTTCGTGCAGTTTTGACCATGTCAGCCAGAGATATTGTGATTACAACACCTAATTTTTTGCTTTTTAATTTTTAACTAGGTGGCGCTATACATGAAATAAGTGGTTATGGAATAAGTTAACATAGCCCCTTAAGATCAACATACAAAAAAAGGTGGTCCTCCTAAACCCTACGGTTCTCAAGATATTCACAGAAAACTGTGTCCGCCCTACCCTCCTTTCGGGGGTCCAGTCCAGCGGGGGGGGGGGGGGGGGGGGGGGCTACAGATCAAAATGAAAAACAATGGTTCCGTGTCATCCTTGTGGGGCTACATGCCCACCAAGTTTTGTGCACCCCGGTCTTTCAGTGTTCCGGGAATCCTTGACAGAAAATTGGCCATGCGAAAAAAAAAATCAAAAAAAAAATCTGACTAGCTGTGGATAGTGTGGAATGTTCAAGTAATAACACAATCCAATGTGTGTCTCAATTGTCCCCCGCTGACCACCTCACACATTTCTCAATTCACAATGCCATAAAATATGCCAGTTTTTAGGACACAGAATAATAGTTGCATTACCCCCAACACTGACAATAACGTAGACAGCAAATTAAGATATTTTTTCATTTTGTGGAGCGGCACCGGTAGGCTATCAAAAGCAGATTTCGATTTTCGTTACCACCGTGTAGTCAAGCCTTAAGCCATACCCAAGTAGCCTAAATCGAGGTAATGTTTAATTATGCATGATTTATTTTGTTATTGAATTCGTAGGCTGGGATTCCTCTCGGTAACAATTATGTTTAACGGTAGCCTCCTGCTTTTTCAGAAGGGGTGGCAGGCAGGCTACTGACTGTACAGTGGCAGAGCGATGCACAGTGGCTGAAAGTGGTACTAAAGCTTCACGCAGCTTCACGCCGCGCAATGCGCGACTGAAGTGTCCATTTGAAAGCAACGCCCACAACGCTTCGCAGCGGTCATAATTACACAGACACACAAGCATTCTTTCCTCTCAAGCACATACTAACAAAGGAGGATCTAATACCTGCCACACATTTTTACGATCAGGATGACAATTCAATGACAATTTAATCCATAAATCATCCATTAATCCTATATTTTCTTCTGAATTTGTTTTCTGGGAACTCAAGGGCTGTGTTTCAGAGGCTTGGTTGGATTAAGAAGCTCTATCTGTTTTTATACTAGACATGTGAAAGTTATGCTTTAAGTGTGTTGACAACCAAGCCTTCTCTCTTCTGTTGGGGTTATGCAGGAACCTGTCACCCATACTGGTAAACACAAGTGGCAATAATGAAGTACAAATAGAGCACAAATGTCATTGATTACAGTTTTTTTCAACTGCTTGCACACTAAATCTTTGCTTGTCACACAATTTGCTTGTCTTTAAAACACCATAACCCCACACCAAATCTGCAAAACCATACACTAATCTCAGTGTTTGACTCAGTTTTCAATTTCCTAGAACAGATTAGATAGAACACCACACACACTAGAACAGATTAGATAGAACACCACACACAATTCTCTATTTAACACACAAAAATCTAACAGGAAGTAACTTGATTTTGTTTTTCAGACACACAACCTATCAAAATGCCACACTTATTCTCCGCTTATTCACTCTCAGTCTTCAATGTACAAACACTCATTACTTTACTGAACACCATCCGATCATTGCCGTATAGGCCTATGAATATAGGTATACCTTTCAGTCTGATTTCAAAATACCGGTTGAAAAGTTCAGAACCAATGAAGACACTTTGAAATGAAAATGAAAATGGACTTTAGTGAATGTAATCGGCGTTACGTAAAATGTTTTATTTTTTATTTTTGAGGCGAATGTTTGCTTTAGAGATGTGTTTATGACATTTTGAATGTTTTGTGTCGTTTTGCTGGAGATTTGAGGCATTTTGCATTTTGTGTGAGCAGTTGTGGGTTTTGTGTGTAGAGGTCTGAAAAATAGACATTGTTTTGAAAATGTGTGTAAACAGTTGTAAAAAACTGTAATCAATCTTAAATCAATCACAGGAGTCTTAAAGTCCCCTCCTGTTGCATCCTGCACATTTATGTAACATGAATGCTGACAGCCTTAGTCTTGTGATCGCTGTGGAGTGTGTTTTTGTGTGTGTGTGTGTGTGTGTGTGTGTGTGTGTGTGTGTGTCTGTGCACGTGTTATCCACTCATATGGAGAATGAGCCCATAAAATACAGTAAACCTGCTGCAGCTCTCATTGCCAATGAGCTCATGCTCTGGATGGCAGGGTGGAGAGTCTGTCCCTACTGTTGAAATCAGACCTTGGGCAAAGGCCAGTGCAAAAAGGGATGTCAGCACATGTGTTGGGCCCTGCTACTTGCTACTATGTGTGTGTGGGTACACGCACGTGAGTTCACACGCACGTGATCGCACTTTGTCAAGATTCCCTTGACCATAACTGTTGTTTCCTTCCCTTACGTGTGACAGGCATTTGAAATCCCCTATTGGGAAATCTTGGTTATGATTACCTCTGTCTCACTTCCACCATAACCCCACTGGTATGTCTGTTTTGGTATAAGGTCCCATGTCAGCGACACTGATGTTCGGAAAAAAGCTACTCTGAACTTTCCTCGCAATTTAGTATGTAGGCTACCCTGGAAATCCAGAGTTTGATCCCAAACAATTTGAATTGTGCCCGCAAGATACTCTGGCCACGAGCAATGATCCAAATTTCTTCTATCTCTCGAGCAAGAGGGACCAATCAAATCGGTGTAGGCGGGACAAAGGCGAGCTACACTGATGACTGAAACTGATGAATTGTTGTGATTGGTCGTAGCGTTATCCAACTGTGTGCAGTGAGAGTTTCAAATGCATGCTTGGTGCCGCCCCTCGAATTGGGCCATTTTCATAACTCGTGGCCAGACCCTTAATCTGAAAGATTCCAGGGTCTGGTTTACCAGGCTATATGTAGGCATGTGTTACACTGTGTGAATGGCTTTGATCACTTGGGGAGAAAGCAGAGAATTCTCAGCAATCAGGACTCTCCACATTGCAGATGTGCTAGTCAGGTGACAAGTGTAAGAGTATACAACCACCAGCAGGTGTCATCCTTACATCCCTGTGAGAAATAAATGTCGTATATTCAACCATGCATACAGAAAAGTCAACATTCAGACACATTATTGTGAGATTAAAAACTAATATGTAGAGAGTGAACCCAAAACAAACACAAACAAATAAAAAAACATAAACAAACAAAAATTCAAATAAAGGGCCCGGATATTCAGTGGTCTGCAATTTATAAATCCAGAAGGTTTCTTTCTGATTTAACTGTCTCTGTCTATCACCTTTCCTCAAGGTCAGTGGAATGTGATCAATCCCACAGGCCTGTAAGGTGGACGGGTCACTACTATGATGTTCCATGTAATGTCTTGCCATGGGATAGTTAATGTTGCCAGTGCGGATTGCATATTTGTGTTCAGCCAGTCTATCTTGTAGTCGTCGTTTGGTTCTTCCTACATAGAAAACATTGCATGCAGGGCACTCCAGTCTATAAATGACAAAACAGGTTTTACAATTAATGAAATGGTTAATATTGAGTTGTTTTTGGGATACAACATCCTGGAAAGTTTTGGTCTGCATCACATTAGAACAATGATTACAGTGGTGGCATTTGTAACAACCCTTGGGCCTGGTGCCCATCCATGTTTGTTGGCAATCTGGTTTGAGGTAGCTGTGGACCAGTTTGTCTTGCAGAGTAGGGCATCTTTTAAAACTTATCAAAGGTGGTTCAGGGAAGACCTGGGTCTGTAGGCCATCACTCTCAATAATACCCCAATTCTTTTTTATAATTCGTTTAATTTGTTCAGCCTCTGTGCTGTACTTAGTGACAAATATTGGTCTTTCTTTTGTCTGTTTGTGTGTGTTTCTTTTCAACAAAGATGACCTGTCAGTGAGTTTTGCTCTAGAGTAGGCATTCTGGAGTGTGGTGTTCTTATATCCCCGTTCCAAAAATCTTGTCATCATCTCTTTAGAATTACGATCAAAAACCTCATCTTGGTCACAAATTCTTCGGACTCTTTGGAACTGCCCAAAAGGTACATTCTCTTTAAGCCAATTGGGGTGGAAGTTTTTGCATGTAGAATGGTGTTTCTGTCTGTTGGTTTCCTATATATAGAGGTATGTAAAGACCCTTGTTCATCTTTAAAGATAGTAAGGTCCAAAAAGTGAATAGAGTCTTAGAGCTTAATATTAGGGTTAATGCTGTTCAGAAATGAATGGAATTCTTTTAACTCTGTTTCTGACCCAGACCAAAGTAAGCAAACATCGTCAATATAGCGCCCCCACCACACAATATACTTTAGAAACACATTCTTTTCACAGTTTAAAACAAAGTCTTCTTCCCATTTGCCCAAGTAAAGGCCTGCATATGAAGGGCTATAGCACGCCCCCCATGGCACACCCTTTTATCTGTTTAAAAATCTTGTCCTGGAAAATAAAGATGTTATTAGTCAATGTCCATTTTGTCAACGAAAGCAGAAAGTCAGTAGGTGGCATATCTGATGCTGGTCGTAGACTGAAATGTGAGAGTGCTTCAAGCCCCTGTTGGTGTTCAATGTTAGTATACAATGCTTCCACATCCATTGTGACAAGAAAAGTTTCAGTGCCTACATTTTGCAGTTCTTTGATCTTGTTTAAAACATCAGATGTATCCTGAACATATGCAGGGAGGTAAGGTAAAAAAGGTTTAATGAAAAAAGTCAATGTACTTAGATACTGATTCAGTGAGGCTTTCATTTCCTGAGATGACAGGTCTACCTGGCGGGTTCTCAACACATTTATGTATCTTCGGTAGCATATAAAACTATGCCATTCTCGGATTTTCATTCAATAGAAAACTACATTCAGGCTCTGAAATCCAGCCATTGTCTTTTACCTCCAAAAGTATTCTTCCCAATTCTTGTTTGAGTGATTCGATTGGATTGTAAGGCAGGGGCTGGTAGAACTCTGTATTATGTAACTGACGAAATGCCTCTTTTACATACATATCCTTGCCCCACACAACAATAGCACCCCCCTTATTCGCCTTTAATTACTATTAAAATTAAAAACTGTGTCTGAATATTGACTTTTCTGTATGCATGGTTGAATATACGACATTTATTTCTCACAGGGATGTAAGGATGACACCTGCTGGTGGTTGTATACTCTTACACTTGTCACCTGACTAGCACATCTGCAATGTGGAGAGTCCTGATTGGTTGACTTATTATTTTAAAAAACCTCTCCTTTCCTGTTGAGAACTGTTTGACTCCCTGATGAAGGCTTGTTTGCGAAACGCATCAGAGTTTTTTTAAGGTTTAAATGTAACCAAGCCAATAAATAAAGGCTTTTTAACCTTTGATAATTGAGAGTGCACTGGATTCCCCTGTTTTTTTTTCATCTACATTTTCCCATCCAAAGAGCACCTCAAACAAACAAATTTGAGTCCAGGAAGCGCTCCTAGTCAGACATTATTAGTCAAGTGCTGTTTGACGTAGGATACAAGGATACAAGGAGGTTTATTTGTCACATACATCGCAATACTAACGTAAAACATGTAGTGAAATTTCATTTGGTGTTCAGCTTTTTCTGTGCAAGTGTGAAGAAAGAAAGATCAAGAAATATTTCTAATAAATAGCAACAGAGAATAAAAAGTGCAGTGTGTGCACAGTCCATGTGCAAGTGTGTAAAAAAAAAAAAAGGGCAGTTTATATAGTCTTGTGTGTGTTCATGATACGGATTGTTTGAGGATAGAAGCTCCTCCTCAGTCTCTCCGTTCTGGTCTTATAACAGCAGAGACATTTGCCTGACCTCAGTCTTTTGAAAAGTCTATGGTCAGGATGTGAGGAGTCCTTTACAATACTTTGGGCCCTGGTAGTCTTTTTTTGTAGGTCTCCTGCAGTGTAGGGAGAGGTGCTCTGATGGTGCGTTCGGCAGATTGCACCACTCTCTGCACTGCAGTCACAGGCTGTACAGTTCCCATACCAAGTGATGATGCTACTTGTCAGGACACTCTCCACAGCTGAAGAGTAAAAGGCCTTCAAGATGGGTGCTGATACTTTGAACTTCCTCAGCTGACGTAGGAAATACAGTCTTTGCCTTGATTTCCTCAGTGTGTCCTGGGTGTTAACAGTCCATGTTAGATCGTCAGTGAGGTGTACTCCCAGGTATTTGAAGCTTGTGACTCTCTCCACTGGCAGCCCACTGATCTTTAGTGGAGTGTAAGCTCTGCTCTGTTGTTTCCTGTAGTCCACCACCATTTCCTTTGTTTTGCTGACATTCAAAGTGAGGTTGTTGGACTGGGAAGTGCTGTTATGAGGAAGAGAAGGAGGAGACCTACAGTTCCTTAACAGAACATTCTAGAATACATCACCCAATACCATTCAGCTAACCCTGTATTCCATGCATTGCACACTAATTAACTGCTCTATTTTATGGACAGATATGAATAGACAACGAGTCTTGTAGGCATTTAAGTGTAGTGAGGCATCTATAAGTGTAAGTGTAGACATCTATATCCCCTCACACACACATGCTGAATAGTTAAGAGAGGATTATGACCTGATTCTGCTCTGTTTCTTTCTTCTACCCCCCCCCCCCCCCCCCTCCGGATTGTAGAACTCCGTCTCAGCAGGAAAGTTTTGTTCATGAAGTCGTTTCTGTCCACGCTGATTAAACTCGACCCTCTTGATCTCCCAGCACTCTGACGCACGCAGACACAAGGCATTGGCCTGGAACTATGGCAACATACTTCCATTATGATATCTAACACGTTGCTGCAGACTAGATCTGCATTCCAAAATGCTCATGAAGGCATATAAGTACACACACACACACACACACACACACACAAACAACATACAGAGATATATATACAGAGAGAGAGGTGGATTATAAATCCCAACGATGGTAAGTTTACTTTTACTGTTGATATGACGTTAGATGGATGCGCATTTAGTGGATATGTGAGATGTCCTATGTGTGTGTGTGTGTGTGTGTGTGTGGGTGGGGGGGGGGGGGGGTTCATAGCTTGATGGGAACAGAACATTGGCATTCAGGGTGTCTGTAACTGTCTTCTATATTTACCCTTACACATACTCAGGGATGTAGTGGTAAAATAAGAGGTGCATAAACTCACTGTAAAACATTACCGTAAAAATACAGCCAAATTCTGACAGTACGGTACCATGATTTCGAAATACTGTAAATCTTTATAATTTTTATGGCAATGTACCATTATTCTTATGATTCATTATTCTGGTGATCATATTTTATTTTCTTTACCCATTTAATTTATTTTTAATTTCTTCTGAATTTTTACAAATACTCATAATAGAAGACTACAAACCGATTGCGCATGTGTGAAATCACCACAGTCTCGTGGCTTTCAAAATTTGTAGAAGATAATGACTGGCGAGTAAGAAATCAACATACCGATTTGCATAAAATGGTTGGCGGGTTGGTGGCGTTTCTGTACCAACAAGAAATGCATTCAGATTTGGCAAAGTAGAGAACTGCCGCTACTACTCACAGGAAGAGTTGAATAGAGCATGATCAGACGTTTTCGGCACACTCTGGGATACTGATGTAAGCAACTCTGAGTTGTGGTTTCTGACAATTGAAGGCTCTCTTACAGCTTGTTCATTTCCTGTGGAGCCAGTGTGTTTGAACCTGCTGCTATTCTGAATGTAGTTAGTGTCTAATTAGTGCCTTTCGTGCAACTAGTCTATTTAGTTGCGATCTCGATTTTTTTAAAAGAAGGCGAATTTCACACTAGTGATGGGCAACGGGAAGCTTTGACAAAGTTCGAAGCAATGTTTTATTATAAGCTTGGAAACGAATGTGAAACCTGACTCTACAGTGTCACCTAGTGGCTACTTTTGTGAACTACATGCTCTTGCCAAAGAAAACTAAAGCTACCATTGCCAGTATTTTACTGTTAAAAATAATTTACAGTAAACTACTGGCAGCTACAATTGCCAGCATGATATACATGTGGGCTGAACTTAAAAATTAAGCAGTTAGGGATTATGGGTAAGTGTTACTTTATTGTTTATAATGTTTATTTTTTTTCTCATTACTCTTTATTGTGGTTACTTTGAATGTGTATGTCATAGAACAACTGCTGAGCAAAATGACTGTGTAGGGATTTTCAGAGTATTGTCAGGATTACTACTGAGGAGAAGACCATTATTAAAATATATGGATATTTTAGAGAGTAGACATACTTCTTTTGTGCAATGTGAAATTGACTACTTTCTCAATTAGCATTCATCTGCCTACTTGGCGGTGTCACATAGTTGGGCACTCAATGCTTACTTGCATTATGTGTCTGCAGGGGCGCTGCTGGAGAATTTGGGCCCCCCAATAAAGAGGGGGCTCTCTGCGGGTCCCCTGTCAGTGCTGGGCCCTTATAATTGTACCACACCCACCCCCCCCATATTAAAAGCTGTAACTGGACCAATAGCTGTAAAGAGGAAATTAACATTCACAATGACGTCACGCAAACTATGCACATTTGTTCCCTCCTCCAGCACAAACAACACTTTAACCCTTCAGCACGTCATCAGTACTGGGGTACCGAAATTAGAGCGCGTGGTCCACAAAGGGTTCAGCTCTATGCACAGGATTAAGATGTTGTCGATGGTCATCTACTTGATGGTTTGTGGCACCAATAAACAATTACATGACAACATGACAACAACAATATAGCCTTTCATGTCACTGTCATTTAGTTGTATTTTATTTCAAGATTAAATTTCAGTAATATGTTGACTGGGGTAATTTACTTTGAAATAGTACCGGTAAATTACTGTGATATTACTGTTTAATCTACAACAACAGTGGATAACTGTAACAAATATTATGGTAGTGTACAGTACAGAATAGAAATGTACTGTAATAGTATGATATTGTGACATTATCAGCTATTACTGTTGTTGTAGATTACAGTAGCTACACTAGAATGACAGTATCATGCTGGCAACTGTAGCTGCCACTAGTTTACTGTAAATTAACAGGGAAATATTTTACAGTATGATTTCTGTGATCTCGGAGGTGGACTGTGCCATGCGGTATCAGATTTTTAAAAAAGCCATTCAGAACATGCTTGATGATGCGGTTATTGTCCAATGTTTATAACAATACCAGTGGCATTAAATGGTTCCTAGAGTGTTGATGAGTGTGGCGAATGCGGATAATACAGTGTGGTTTTAGAATGTTAAAGTTGCAATTGGTGAATAAACTCTTCTGAGAGGTGGATTAACTCTTTTTCTGAGATTTCAGAGGTGGATAAACTGTGTTTACTTGCGTTTAGCCTCCACTACATCCCTGCACATGTATTTATAACATGCACATGCTTACACTCTCCCTCCCTCCCTCTCTTTCTCTTTCTCTCTCTCTCTCTCTCTCTCTCTCTCTCGCACGCGCGATAGGAGGCTTGTCACATCTTGTAAGAGGGTGTATGCAGTCATGGATGTGCAATACACAGCAAGGACAAAATTAATACAATGTATTGTATTCCAATATGGCAACACAATGAATCATCAAGTGTACTTGGAAATACATAAAAATACAGATTTTTTAAGTGTGAATTTGCTTTTAATTGGGATGCTGTTAGTGGGTCTCTCTCTCTCTCTCGCTCTCTCTCTCTCTCTCTACCCAACTTTGGTTAGGGCAGGTAAATGCCCTGCACCCCAATCTTTCTGAGTTTTTCTGAGTTCAGTTTTCTGTCAAACACTAAGTCAATATTGCGGAACCAGAAGCACTTATAATGCATTGCCATTATTGAGATAGCCAATTGCTTCAAGAAAAAAACATCCATGAACCGCTGTTTAGGATGGTATGGAACATTTAACAGTCTTATCAGTAATAGATGATCTCATGATATGCACTCTGACTTGCATTACAGTAAGACTGTTGTTTTAGGTACTCAGACAAACTTAGAATTTAGGAAAGTGGTCAAACATCTTCACCTAGTGGTGTTTTGGCACATTACAACCTGTCTGTCAATACCTGTAACAGTACGTACATTTCCAAGAGGTATACCCGAGCAGAGAATTCCACTTAACCTAAATACAACTAGATGTACCGCATAGTGGTACAAAATATGACCGCCGCTCAGTCCTGTACATCATGTACAAAATCACGCTTGCCAATATGTCTCCATCTCCTACTCCATCCCCTACTCTTGCAACTTTTGTGTATGCTTGTATGTGCGTGCCTGTGTGTGTGCCTGTGTGCATGCGAGCATGCTTGCACGTGTGTGTCTGAGCGTGCCTGTGTGTGTGCATGAGTGTGTGTCTGTGTGTGTATGCGTGTGTGTACATGTGTGTGTATATCAATTTGTCTCCATCTCCTATAGAGCCCGACCGATATGGGATTTTGAAGGCCGATACCGATTTCGATATTTGAGTTTTTCAAAAACTGATAACCGATATATCAGCTGATAGTCATTTTTAACAAACACAATGTAAAAATGTTCTCCCATAACAAAGTTTTAATCAAGTTGGGGCATTATGTATTTGGATAGGCCTAACTATCGAGTTTCCTAATGAAAGACTTTTCATATACA
This sequence comes from Alosa sapidissima, assembly GCF_018492685.1. NCBI lineage: Eukaryota > Metazoa > Chordata > Actinopteri > Clupeiformes > Clupeidae > Alosa > Alosa sapidissima. Next base: position 30,237,311 of record NC_055962.1, on the reverse strand, counting down.
GTATTTTTTTTAAGAAATAAAAGAGTATAGAATAGTAAGAATAAAAGAGCTCTTTGTTCTGTTATAACCACATTGCCACAAACTACATTGTGAGCAATTTTCTTAATGACTCTCCCTCTAGCAAGCAAAACATTTTACAAGTATGATCAGTTACTTTACTTTACTTTTAGCCTTTGTAGCCTAAACCATGCTCTTCCTTACTTCAAACACCTTTGTTGAAATGCAAAAAATTGAAAACTGAAACTGTGGAGTAGTCTGGGTGTTTGGGAATGAACGTTAGCTCAGATGCTCACATTTATTTCGTGTAGACTTGTTGTGATGTTAATGCAACATTTTACAAAGCACTGACAGGCCACTGGCCACCAAGGACTGTGAGCGAGACAACAGCAGAAAACCCTATTTAACAAGCAGAAATGTCCCAGCCCGGTGTTTAGGGCCCCCGGGGACCAATTTTTTCCTTAAAAAAGTCTAGTGGGGATATATACATAATGCCCACCAAGTGCCCCGGTGTTTCGGTGTCCTGGGAATCGTTGACCAAAAATTCAGGAAGTAGATGATGGAAAAAAACAACTTGACAATCTTTATATGACTATGATCCCTATACGCTAGCAGCGGTCATAATTATCATTGTACAACACAATTTTGTACTATGAAATGAACACTGTAACACTAAATAAAAGTTGTGCATAAAATATCTGACCTTGAAGCTATATGTGATGTGTCACATCAATCAAAAATCAGAGAAGGAATGCAATAACCTTTGACAACAATAACCTTGGTCACATGACACAGTTCATTTTGGGCCTTGGGGAAATTGAATGAATAAGAGCCTGTTTGCTTAGAGGACTGAAAAAGCTATTGAGTTAACAGATCTGGGCTTGGTTCTCCACAACCCTGATGAGAACAAAATAGAAAAAATACAATGCAATTGCAACTGTATGTTCTGAAAGATGAAAATGCATGTTATTTTGGCTAAAGCACTTTTCTGTTCTATTCTATACCTACGTGTCCTAAAATATGCATAACACAGAAAAACATGACTTAAAATATAAAACCATTTTTCTTGTGTTAAATTATTCTTTTTAACCTCAAGGAAAGCTTGTCCTTTGAAAGACTAGGCCTATACAAGGTTTTCAGTATTCATATTCAATTATAAATATTTTGACATTTTGTTTACAAAAAATTGTTTCTTGAGGGAGGATATCATGGTGCTGTCACCTTGTAGAATTGTTTTGACAGGGGAATTCCATGGGGACAGGGGAATTAGCACAGGCACAGTGGCAGGTACAAGAAAACATAGGTCATGTGATCAGAAAGCAGTTACTGCAACATTCCTGGGGTAGGCTATAGGTCAAACCATGATGGGCTTACAGGTGTTTTCACAGAGTCATTCACGTATAGTGGAGCCAATCAAGTTGACGACGAACACCAACAGAAGATGACGTCACTTTTATCGGCGACAGCCTATTACATTTGGCGGATTTGCGCGGGCATCTGTTTGGATTAAGTGATGATCCTACCTGTCCATCTGTCAGTGCCTCTGAATCCCACGGGCTTCAAGTGCCTCTGAGCACTGCAAACACTCAGACTAGAAGGTCAATGAAAACGTAATGGGGAAGGACACATAAGTTTGTGGGAAATGTGCTCGTCATTTTTGACAACATAGGCCTATGACAATAGTCGTACCATTTTCTTGACATTGAACAAAGCTTGCGAAAAATAAAGTCATAGAAACACACAGAAAGAGATAAAGAGTGGGGAAGGGAAAGAGGATTAAATCCGAAGGCAGGAAGGCAGTATCAAGATAAAAAGGGATTATAATCTATCAAATGAGGGAGGAGGAGATGTGAGGAGTGATAGGGGAATATAGCCTAGGACTAAGAGGAGAGAGGGCAGACACTAATGATCAGATTCCTTGCTAGGTGTCCTTGTGACGCCGTGCTCTTCTCTTCTCATCCCCGCAGAGACTTATGGACTGGTCAGAGGCTTAACCCTTAGAACCCGATTGACGCAAAGTGCGTCAAAAAACACACCCTCTCTTCTCTGTTACATTGCTCCGCAACCGTTCATCCTTTGAAACCTTTATTGCGTGACAGAGGAGAAGTGGGGCTTTCCAACGAGACCACGCACTTGTCTGTACGTTAAAGAATGAAAATGTAAAAAATCTTGAAAATTAAATCAAATTGCATCATATTTACAGTCTATACTTCTCTGCATTCACCTGCACACCCATTACTCTCGTTTGAATTACTCGCGAACCCGTGATCGCATAGATATGGCAAGCATATCAGATGAAAGAGGAGACTCCGGGCTATCCCTCGGTACCATGTATATCGATCCTTCTGGCTTATGAAAACAGACAAAGTGACTGCAAAATAATAACGTCATGTACACAAACCAACGCTGCACACCCATACTCTCGTGGACCCGTGATCGGATAGATATGCCACGCATGTCAAATGAAAGAGGAGACACAGAGCTATCATTTGATACCAAGTACATCCTTCTGGGTAATAAAACAGACGAAGTGACAGCAAAATAATAACTTCATATAGATGGACTTACCCCACGTTTTTGTCTGTTTTTATGGCAAAGCATGTTTATAATCCAACAACAAAGAAACACCTTTTTGCCTTTACTTTGTTCATGGCAATCCAGTAAAAAGTTGAGAATCATTATAAGTGCACATAGGCACGCAGGCTAACACGCAACCTCGGGTCAAGTCAGGTCAGATCAGTTCGTGTCACAGATATGGAGCGCAGAAAAGTCATTTTTCATTACTAAATAAAAAATGGCATTTATTTCCTTAAATCACACAACACATATTTCTGTAAATTGCTCAGCCCCAGAGTATCCCTCCAACATGGCCATTATATTGCCCGATTCAGGACAGTCAGCCCTACACAAACATGAAATGCATGTAGAGCTATGAGCTTGCTGTGGTGAGATACATATATATAAGAATATAAGTATATAAGAATTGTTATAATACACGTTTTATATTTTAATTCTTTAAAAATAAAAAATAAAATCAATGCTAGTATACTAATACATGACATGATCTGCAGATCTGGATAGCCTAGACTCTGCTGAAAAAAAACAAAACAATATATAATATGTGTGTGTGGCACTTACAATGACCAGAATAAATCCTTATGAATAAAGGTAGTGAAAATGCCCTAAAAACAGCTTAGGGTTCTAAGGGTTAAACCATGCCTTGAATAAGGATCTTTTGTTTTCTCTTGAGACATAACAGTATTCCGTATAATCCAATTCTTGAATGAAAGATTTGCACAAGTTTACAGGTCATATTTGACAACTTTTAGCGGATTTCCAGAATTTCATTGTGAGCCACAATTATGTTATAAAGAATGCTTGCCTTGAAAACCTGTTCCATTTTATCTAAACCCAAAGTAGAGGAGATATGCTAAAAAAATGCTATTAAAAATGGCTAAGCACATCTAGATGGTGAAGCAAGCTGTTGCATGTTCCCAAAGGGAGTTAGTGATTCAGACTAGGCCTACAGCAAGGGATGAAACGCTTACCCACCCACGCGAGACACAGCAAATTAATAAGACACCCACCCAGTCATGTGTGCATACAAACATAGGCCTACACACACACACACACACACACACACACACACACACAAACACACACACACACACACACACACAGCATCAGCTTATACATTGAGATTGAGCGAAAGGCAGCAAAAAGCAATCATATCATCACTTAACACATTTTTAAAAGGTTAGGCATAGCCTACACTAATGTATAGGGCCTAACCTGAATTATAGAGCTTAACTGTGATGTTTGATCAAAGAGCTCAACATAGGAGACTGCCATCATACTGTCTGAGATTGATCGTAATTTCATTCAAACAAAATGTGAAGCCCGTTCTCTCTCTCTCTCTCTCTCCCTCTCGTTCTCTCTCTTTCTTGGCAGGGCTTACTATGACCAAATGGGCTTAGGCGCGTCTCTATGGCAACAAAGCACTACCGAGCGCGCGTGATGGGCGGGATGGAGAGAACGCCTGTGTACAGTGTGCACTCCCCTGAGATGCGCGCCACCCAGCCTTCGGGAGCGAGTACCGCTTGCACCGGGACTTAACAGAGAGGACAATCAGAGAGAAAGAGAGTCCAACAGCTACAGGAGGAGGAGGAGAGAGGGAGGTGGTTAATTTTTAAGATGCACTCAGAGTTGCAAGCAAACCTGCTCATACTGTTCACATAACGGTCGATTAACGTAGGACCATCGTCTATGCACGATTTTCTGGCGTGTTTAAAATAAAAAATATTGTTTATCTACATCGTTTATCTACATGTTCATCCCTTTAGCGACGTCCAGGTAAGCTGTAAGCTGCTTTATTTTACTATGGCGCATATGAACACAAATTCTATTGATGCTAAATAATGGAAATCGTTGTATTAGGAAATGTTAATGCTCAAACAGGCAGTGCAACTTCAGCAAGTTGCCAGAACACTCTCAAGAACTTGCTTTGATCCTGTCAGATATCGAGTTAACTATGCATTCAACACAAGCTGTAACGGGCGTTTGAATGCACCTGTATTTCCAGCTCAAAGACTGAATATGTATCTTTAAAATAATCTGGATTTTGATATCTTTTCATCTCTGTTTCATGTGCCTGTGCGCACAAACGATTAATTGAAGTGCGACCTGAGTCATGCGTTGCATTCACATCAAAACAAAAGCGTCAGCTACGGGCTGGATGTATAATAGCAAGGTCATCCATAGCTGTCGCTGTGAATATTAATGAACTGAACAGGTCATGGTTTAAAAAAAATCTGAATGATATGTGGCCTTAAGGAACCTGTCATTGCCCATAAGAGATTATTAAAAACTGACATCTTTGATAAGTCTGTCCAACAAGTATTGTACTTGTCCACAAGTAAATAAGCTGACATACAGCTATGAGCATTCATTAGGCCTATATAATGATGGAAAAAGACTGCAGGCATGGCACTAGGTGAGATGTCGCCACAACCTGGGATTTAATTGTCTTGGTGTATCTAAATCCATGCCTTGGGAACTTAATCCTCAATCTTCACCTGTCTTTCACAGTCAAGCTCTTGGCCTCCTGTGTTTTCAAACAGCCTGGCCTCCCTGACTGACCCAGAATCACAGTAGCCTCATTAAGGGGGACAAAACATGGGGCAGATGCTTTGTGGAAACTAAATCACCTTTGACTTTGAACATCTGCCTCGCAAGAGAGAAAGAAGAACACAGCAGAAGTCAATGTTGTGCTTGTCTTCTTTGTTTGAGCCTGAGGCGGAGAGCGACTGGTTGCCTGGCTCTTCCTGTTTTTCCTTTGGGAATATTTTTAGACCCTTGACTGTGGGGAGGATGAAGAGAGAGGCACCAGTTGCAGGCGCAATCAGACATCCAGGGAGAGCGATGGCAGAGAGAACGGCTGCTCAGCTGCCAGCAACAGCTCTGGAGGTTAATGAGCAAGGAGAGAAGCTGTGAGACTGGTTTAAATCATTTCTGGCATTTTCTCGCCCTGGCTTGGACAGCTTATGCCCTCCATGACACATTCTCATGGCCTTGAGCCTTCAAAACTGAGCCATAGCGAGAACAGAAACTAAGGCTTTTCATACTGATGCCTTTGTGTTCAAAGATGACGGAGGAGTGGTGGGTTTCAGAACAAACAGTGTTCAGTTGACCTAAGCATAATAAGGGCTTACTTTGAGCTTGCTGTAGCCTACACAAACGTGCTTACAAAAATCATGACTCGGTTAGTCTCTGTTAGGATGTATGGTTAAGATAAAGCCAGAATGAGATCCAGACTCTCCAGACCGGATGTATAGATTAGCTGTTGAGTTCAGGTTAATGATCGAGGTTAATTAGCTATTGCAGTGACCTTTTATTTTGACCCCAGCCTATTGTATCTCTCTCTCTCTCTCGCTCTCTCTCTCTTTCTGTCTCTTTATCAGAAACAGAAAGTCTTCAAAAGAGACCCATTACTTGGTGATTTAAAATGTTTAATATTGAAATTAACCACAGTGATCTGACCCTGATTTTTCTCTTTCTCTAAGGCACTGGATGATAAGTCAGTAAACCTCAATCCCCACAAACCACCCCACAAACTGACCCTCAGCCACAGACGCTCCGGACACACAGACCCCCGTCCCTACTCAGTGTCCTCCGCTGCCCGTCTGCGTCTGTGTCTCCGTCTGGGCCGATGGCGTCGTGGTTTGGCTGGGGGGGCAGCGAGCCGCAGTACCGGAGCCCCCGGCGGGAGCCCTCGGAGGTGGTGACGGACACGCTGATGCTGGAGCTCAGCTGGCAGCTGAAGGAGGCCGAGAGGTTGCAGCGCGAGCGTGACAGCGAGTACCGGCGCCTGAAGACTGGTGTGGACTACAGCTGGCTGGTCAGCACACCCCGCAGCAGCTTCGACATCAGCCCCGGCGAGCGCCACGCCCTCGAGGAACTGTGCGCCAAGGTGCCGCCGGCGCACTGTGGCGCCGTCATACTCCGGTGAGTTCCGTTTTTATTCACCTTCACATTTCTCTCTAACGTTGACTGTCATCATTCTCAAAGAACACAGAAAAGACTAACAAAGAGGTTAAACTCTTCAAGAAGAAGTTCGGGGGCAGGTAAGGATGCTCAGTTAAGGTGGACAGTGAGAATTACGCCAAACTGTGGCGGCAATACTCCAATGAGCAGGAACAGGTGGTAACTCATGGGTGAAAGTTTCTCTAAGGTGATAATCATAGTCTTTTACATTAGGGACGTGTTCAGACAGGCACAGGAACCGTATATAGTTCACAGGTCAGAGGGACATGCATGTACACATTAGATCAGGCGACAGTCCGGGGTGGGTCTGAATGTCAAAAAGCAATTACATTCAGGTGAAGCACAAAGATGTGTAGAAGCACAAAGAAGTGTAGAACATTCTCAGGTTAAGCAAAAGACTCGACGAAGAGTACACCAAGATTCCTCTTGTGCAGGTGAGTTTAATGAACAGTTGAGAGGATCCATTAAAGTAGAGGGCATGTGTAGGTGGTGGTTATTTCTAGGTCAGGCCATGGCCTTTTTAACAACTCTCAACCTCACCTCAACAATGAACTCTCCTGTCAGCTAATAGTGTGTCTTGCGGCTGCTTTTTGAAGTTGTAGAGCTTGTTACCATCCAATGTTTTAATTGAGAATTTGCCTGGTGTGAATAGAGAGTCCTGTAAAGAAATACTAAAGAAAAAATCAAAAAAAGTTGAAAATGTAAAGAGGTAGATGGTTTAACTTCAGATTCGCAAAAGGGTATAATGAGACTACATTTTATGGAGATTTTATTATGTGTTTACATTAAAGTTATCCTGACAATCTTAAATTTTTAAATATAGCTGCAAGCAGCAATGTGGGGGCCAAGCAAATAAGCAGAAGTTGGGATTGGACTGGACTAGACTAAGCTAGACTAGACAAGGCTGGACTGGACTGGATTGCATTGGATTGAATTAGATTGGATTGGATTGGATTTGATTGGACTGGACTGGACTGGACTGGACTGTGGACTGGACTGGACTGGACTGGACTGGATTGGATTGGATTGGATTGGACTGGACTGTATTGGGATTGGGATTGCAGAGATATGAGCCTACTTCATGTGATTGTTGATTGGATTGGATTTAATTGGACTGGATTGGGATTGCTGAGATATGAGACTACTTCATGTGATTGTTGATTGGATTGGATTGAATTGGACTGGACTGGACTGGACTGGACTGGACTGGATTGGATTGTACTGGACTGGATTGGATTGGATTGGATTGGACTGGATTGGATTGGACTGGACTGGACTGGATTGGATTGGATTTGATTGGACTGGATTGGGATTGCTGAGATATGAGCCTACTTCATGTGATTGTTGATTGGATTGGATTGAACTGGATTGGATTGGATTGGGATTGGACTGGACTGAATTGGACAGGACTGGATTAGATTGGAATGGACTGGACTGGATTGGATTTGGATTGCTGAGATATGAGCCTACTTCAAGTGATTGTTGATTGGATTGGATTGAATTGGACTGGATTGGATTGAGATTGGACTGGACTGGACAGGATTGGATTGGAATGGACTGGATTGGATTGGATTTGGATTGCTGAGATATGAGCCTACTTCATGTGATTGTTGATTGGATTGGATTGAATTGGATTGGGATTGGGTCTGGAGTCCATGTACAAAGTTTGGTTTCAATCCATGAAAGCATTAGTAAGATATGAGCCTAATTCATGTCATAGTTTTCCCTAGTGGTCAAAAGACACCAAATGTATTGTAGCTATTCAGGATGTGTTCATGGGTCCACGTACCAAGTTTGGTGTTGATACGAGAAAGTCTTGCTAATTATAGCACCCCTAGTGGTCAAAAGTCACCAAATTTATTGTGCGTCCTCAGGTTGTGACCACAAGTCCACGTACCAAGTTTGAGGTTGATACGAGAAAGTATTGCTAATTATAGCGCCCCTAGTGGTCAAAGTACACCAAATGTTTTGTGTGTCCTCAGGATGGGGTCCCAAGTCTATGAACCAAGTTTGGTATTGATATGTGAAAGCGTTGCTGAGATAGGAGCTAACTTCCTGTAACTCTAGCGCCCCCCTAATGGTGGAAGGTCACCAAATTGATTGTGTGTTCTCAGGGAGGGGTTCCAAGTCCATATACCAAGTTTGGTTTTGATATGTGAAAGTGTTGCTGAGATATGAGCCTACTTCCTGTGATTATAGCGCCCCCATAGTGGTCAAAAGTCACCAAATTTATTGAGCCTTCTCCTAATTGGGTCCTGAGCCCATGTACCGAGTTTGGTTTTGATACGTGAAAGCTTGGCGGAGATAACATTTCACTTCCTGTTTGGAGGCTTTGCCGCCAATTTCGATTGGTCGTCACGGCTGACCTGTTTTGAATAAAGGTCCAAAAAGCAATGCGTTTCTGAGGCTTGGTCTGAAGATCATCTGTGCCAAGTTTCGTGAAAATTGGATGAAATTTGTGACCTGTGAATACTTTTAAAGGTTTTTGATGAAATCCAATATGGCGGTCCAATCAATTATGTTAATGTCAAAAGTTGATATGTGTCAGCCTAAGGCCCTCCCAAAGTATTAACAGAGATAACTAATATGTTTTAATTTCAAACACATCACCCCATAGAGGCCAAAATGTAGTTTTGTTAATTATAGCGCCACCTGTAGGTCAAAAGTCATCAAATTTATTGAGCCTCCTCCTAATTGGGTCCTGAGCCCATGTACTGAGTTTGGTTTTGATATGTGAAAGCCTTGCCGAGATCTGAGTTCACTTCCTGTTTGGCGGCTTTGCCGCCAATTTTGATTGGTCGTGACTGGCGACCAGTTTTGAGTATGGGTGTCAAAGGCAATGCAATTATGAGACATGGTCTGAAGATCATCTGTGTCAAGTTTCGTGAAAATTGGATGAAGTTTGTGACCTGTGAAAACTTTTAAGTGTTTTTGATAAAATCCAATATGGCGGTCCAATCAATTATGTTAATGTCAAAAGTTGATATGTGACAGTCTAAGGACCTCCCAAAGTATTAACAGAGATCACTAATATGTTTTAATTTCAAACATATCACCCCATTCAGGCCAAAACGTAGTTTTGTTAATTATAGCGCCACCTGTAGGTCAAAAGTCCTGAATTTTATTGAGCCTCCTCCTAATTGGGTCCTGAGCCCATGTAGTGAGTTTGGTTTTGATATGTGAAAGCCTTGCCGAGATCTGAGTTCACTTCCTGTTTGGCGGCTTTGCCACCAATTTTGATTGGTCGTGACTGGCGACCAGTTTTGAGTATGGGTGTCAAAGGCAATGCAATTATGAGACATGGTCTGAAGATCATCTGTTTCAAGTTTCGTGAAAATTGGATGAAGTTTGTGACCTATGAAAACTTAAGTGTTTTTGATGAAATCCAATATGGCGGAGGTCCAATATGGCGGAAAGTAACATAATACTTGAAAATTTGTGAAATGGAATATGGCAATGTATGGAATCAATGTGCCAAATTTCACAACTTTTTACTGTACGGTTCAATGGGCTGCCATAGACTTCAATGGCAGCGGAAAGATGTGTAATAATAATAAGAAAAGGTAGAATCACTATGGGTTGCCGCGCAGCTACGCTACTTGGCCCCCAATTAATGCCTGTTCATCAGTCCTCCTTTCATAAGTGTTGTTTAATTTGCATAACAGAGCAGATGGAAATGAGTACAGCTCAATCTTTCAAAAAAGATCTTTTAGTCAAATTGTAATAAATTAGTAACAATTGGATGGGAGCCCTGCCATTGATGTTTTATTCTGGAGAGCCTCCCTGTCATGAAGAGGCAGCTGCAGTGCTCAAAGCAATTGTATAGGTGCTACTCAAGCAAGCTGTGAAGCTGGCAGAGATTCCACGTTGCCCTCTCAACACAGCACGCTCCAAAATCAATACCGGAGCACTTGTTGCCAATTCTAGATTTGGCTGAATAGGCCGTTGCTTAATGGCTCTTCTGTTGATGTGAGTATTTAGAAAAGGACACGTTGCGAGTCGGAAGGTGAATCTAGTAAGTCCAGATGATTCCATAATACCAATGCTAATATCTGGTAATATGCCAGCACCACCCCCTAGATTTGTACCACACCAAATCCCAACTGCTTAGCAAACATTTGGGCGAAAGGCACCTCTCAGCCTGATGCGATTGGGGTTTCTGGGTGGCTCTCTGAATTTGATTTAAGTCCAGGGTTGGCACTCTCCCTGCAGATGCCAGTGTGTTAGGGCTGAGCTCTAATTGAAAATCACACTTAAAGCCTCCGGGAGTCAGACCTGTGTCCCTGGCACATTGCCCTTATACCTTGGAGAGGAACCGTACCAGATTCAGGACTGGAATATATGCAATGGAACAACAAAAGCAAGTAATATCACTTGCATTGTAATCAGATGATTTTATGCTAGTTGTCTTTCACAACATTTCCTACATATATATGTAAACTCTTTATCTCAAATTTAACAATGCCAGTCATAGCAAACTAGACGTAATGAAGTTTGATAGGTGATAATGAGAAAGAGTGACGAACCACTTCAGCTCATCAAAGCACCTGAATTTGAGCATTGATGAATGATAACAGTAATTTGGTTAAGGAAGATGAGACACATTGGAAAGGAGAATATGAGCTCTTTCAGAGAACTGATTCGGTCCCTTTACTCCAATGCCTTGCAGAAAAAGTCAAGATGGGTGTGATTAAAGAGCTGGGAGAGAGAAAAAAGAGATAAAGTAACAATAGGTCCAGATATAAATGGCCTGAGGCCCCATTTGAGATAAGCCAACAGGCAACAGCACTGTGTGAGCTTTACTTGCTACCTTAACATGTCTTCTTTCTAAGTACTTGTTGAGCAGAACATCTCTATTCACTCTCTATTACATCTCTTGTAATCAGAAGGAAAGGAAGCCAGGTTGGAGAAGGTGTGGAGAGAGAAATAGAGAGAGAGAGAGAGAGGGGGGGGGAGAAAGAAAAACAAGCCTGGGCACAAATTGCCTGGATCAGGTGAAATGAAAGCAAAAAGCCTGTGTGGGCCCGGTCTATTGGATTCTGCTCTCACCTGGGGTGGGGGTGGGTGGATGGCTTTGGCCGAGATGGCCGTTCCCCCTACTGCGTTGTTCCCCTGTCTACTCCACCAGATTGCCTCAGGCACGGCCATCCGCTGATTAGACGGACGCTTGAGAGCACCCTCTCATGACGTCAGTGGGTCAAGAGAACAAACAGAGAGCGAACAGTTGCTGTGCTGAGGTTGCTTATCGTGAATGGTTGTCAGAGAAGAGTGGGAAGTGAAAAACCCCAGGCTGAAATCTGGAAGGCAGCTGAAGGGTCAAGGCTCTTAATAATTTTGTTTCAGTAGCTTTTTCATGTGAGTTTTGACCAGTGACCACTTGAATAGGAAAAACCTGAGTGAAGGTGCTGTTGGTCAGAAAATAAATGTATTCGTGGGCAGGGACTGGATTAAAAAGATAAAATGGGACTGCGGTGATGGAAATGGGTTTACTCGCATCAGATGAATAGATTCATTTGCATCACACAAAGGATAGAAATGGCACTCACATTTCTTTTTAGCTGAAATTTAGGGTGACCAGACGTCCTCTTTTGCCCGGACATGTCCTCCTTTTGAAACGTAAAAATGTGTCCGGGACCGGGCGGAATTTCAAAGTCGTCCGGGATTTTGTTATTCTAGCCTCAAACATGTTTACAGCGAATTTGCATTGCTCGCTCTTTCATTCATGCATATGTCTTTCATTCACATACTAGTCACGGCCTCCCCCTACAGTTCGCTTTGCATTGAGTGGAAAGTGTAGGGTGTAGAGCCTGACCAGCTACCGTCATTGGTCGATAGTAATCTAAAACATTTAATTGGTCAGTCAGTCACCTCAATAGCGCAAACTTCCTTGTTTAGTGTAAGTTCACTGACGAATTAAAACGTAAATTTCCATGTTTTTGTCTCGGTCGATATCAACATGAAGCTGAGTGCCGGACCTGGCACTTACGCGTCGGTCGCAAATAAAGGTGCCACCGACCTACAGGTAGGCTACACAATGTTCAGCAAAGCATCGAACGGCAGCGAGGGGTGAAAGCTCATCAGCTAAAGTGACAGAGTTTTCCGACCTTAACATTACGTCTCCAAAATCATTTTGATGGCGCATAACCTCATAACCATAGACTGTAGAAAATATAACATGACGAACGGCACTTCTGCCATTGTGTGAGCTATTTATTTAGCTTAACTGCCTTTAAGGGATAGCCTGCACACTGACATAAGCAGATGTCAATAATCATCTATCTACTGCATCATATATTCAGGTGAATTAAATATGTTGGCATAACATGAGGGATAGATGTAGGCCTATTTCTTTACAAAAGAAATATCTAATAATAATGGATTGAAAAGAGGTAGGCCTAATAATAGACCAGACATGATTGAATAGATATAAGAAAATGGACAACATATCCACATCAGTCCCCATCAACACAACTTTTTTCATAGGTCAGGACTATTAAGCCCTAAAACAGATTGTTCAAAATTATAGAGCTACTGTAAAAGATTAATGTATTTTCAGAAACACCTTGGATCAAATTTAGAGATAGGCTATGCAACATTAAAGATGGGTCGCCATCCAAATGTATCTTGCGAGTATAGAGCTCAACAGCCCTGCTGTTATTGTAATTATTGTGTATTAAAACTTTCATGTTTTCAAAATAGTCTTTTGAGGAAATGATGATCTCTGATGTAAGACTAGAATGTTGAAAAGTATGATGCAGGGGGCCAATGCTATTAACAGCACGAAAGACTTAATGCCTTTTTTTTTCAAATATCCATAACATTACAGAGCAGTATTCCTATGAGTCCTGCTTTTAAGAGCACATCAGCTGAGACCTTCAAAGGCTGCAGGTCATGCGTAAAAGGCCAAAGCCTGTGTGACTCATGGATGCCAGTGATAGGAGTTAAAATGGCTAATGGCACTAATTAATCTTTTGGATTTGCACTGATTGCTAAAAGCTTATGTCCACTGGCAGTTGAGATTAAAAAAAAGAGTGGTTAATTTAAGAGTCATTAATGAACTCTTGAAGAGGTAAAATACTTTAAAGTAATTTTGTTTCTGTTTGACCTGCAATACATTTTGATTCAGGCAAAGCACAAGAAAGTTGTGATCCATTGTCTAGAATAGATTGTATGGAACCTTTGCTCAAATTTTTGGCTCTGAAGCCAGTTTCCTCATTCCTTTAAAGACACACCAAGGAACTTTCCCTCTGTTGCACGCACGCTATTTGTTTATCCAGCACCGGGTTTGCAAATAACAATGTCCACAGCCAAGGTAGAATATTTTGCATGATTTATGAAAGTACGATGTATTGCGACATCAGAAGCAAGTCAAATTTGTTGTTTCTTATGTCTCATTCCATCGAACTACAGATCCGCTACCCGATCTGGCAAACTTACATAGTGCGGTTATAGCTGATAGAGGGCTGCGAAGCGAATGCAGAAGTGCCGTTCATCCTGTTACGAGTTGATGAACCACTAAAACGATTTTGGAAACATTATTTTAAGGTACAAAAAACTCTTTGGTGTTGCTGTAATGTATATTATTTGGGGCTTTTTGCCTTTATTTTTGATTTGAGGACAGTAAGAGACTGACATAAATGACTGGGAGAGAGACACTGGGTGGGATCGGAAAATTGCCCGGGTCAGACTTAAACCCGGGTCCCCGTGGGCACTTGGACCCGTATATGGTATGGCGCTGTAGCCAGTTGCACCACAGCGCCCCCCTGTTTCTTCATTCCTAACCACAACCATGCTGGTCCCATCCGTATCCACTTTTTAAAATGTTATCCTCTTTTCTCCATCTTTCATCCACTTCTCCCTCTCTCTTTCCCCTACACCTCCTCTCCATCCCTTCTTTAGGTTCCGCCAGGTTCTGGAGGAGAACGAGCCGGAGGTGCCGGAGGTGCCAGGCCTGTTCCGTTCGGTGTTGCTGGAGTCGCTGGAGCGCGTGCGTGAGGAGGAGGAGGCGCAGCGTCTCTCCCAGCAGTGGAACAGCCGCCAGCGCGCTGTCAGCATGTCCCTGCTCAGCTTCCGCAGCCGTGTCCGCATCAACCCGTTCGGCAGCAGCGCGCACCTCACCTCCACGGCCAACGGGGGCCCTGGCGACGCCTACGAGCCCGAGGTCAAGACTGTGTCCGAGGACGTGGAGAGGGGGCTCGGGGCAGTGCCGGGGATGAGGGCTGGAGGAACTGGACGAGCCCCCCGTGTGTGCAGCATGCCTGACTTCAGGCACCAGGGCATAAATGGACATGTTGGGTGATGGGAGTAATATGGTGAAGAGAGAGAGAGAGAGAGAGAGAGAGAGAGAGAGAGAGAGAGAATGAGTGGAGGATGCAAATTGCAAATGACTGAGTTTATAAAATGGAAAATGAGTGAGAGAAAAGTATGAAACTGGAATCATGAAAGTATGTACAGAATGGTATGGAAGTACTGGAGTGTTTTGTCAGAAATGTCCTTTCCTGGTTCTGGTTTGTGGGTGGAGAGAGCAATAAGGACTTTTAGTACCTCACCCCTTTTTTTTTTATTTCGGTGGCAGTATCACAACCAACAATCCAATACATAAGCCTAACCCTAGCCATTAACACATCTATTAATAATTACGTTGAAGAGCTATGACAAACTTTTCAAGAGATTATAAGGTAATTACAGGATTTTTTGACAGTATAAACTCAGTGAGCAGGAATGAAAATATGTCAATATTACATTGGATTGTGTAACCACATAGTGGGTGTAGGATGTGAATCTAGGTCTTCAGCTGCAAAGTTGTTGAAGTCAAGATTGTGTCATTGACCACAGTAAGTCAGGCCAATCCATCAACCAGCGTTACTCACAGAACTGTGCAATTTGTAAAGGCCAGGAGACAGGCAATTTACTCTGCAGTTAGACCTTCACAACCAGAGATTCAGTCTCCACATAATAATTTTCAGGTCTTACGTAAATGTTTTCTTGTCAGAATGTTTCTGTAGCTCAACTGGTTCCAAGGTGCTATCTACTTCAAGGTCATCTCATTCAAGGGTGCATGCATGCATAATGAAGAATTATTCAATGGTAACACTTCAGATAAAAGCATGTACTGAATAGCATCAGTTCAATGAAATATTGGGATTTATAAAGGCTGCTTATTGTTTCAGACTTGAGGAAACCTTCTAATTTGTACAAAATGTTGCCTACATGCTTGCAGTATGTAACAATAGAATGCTGTGCTTCTTCTTGTCATACATTTGTGTTTGCCTTTCCGGCACTAACGTGTGAGATTTGGAGTGTCTGGGAACTAATCTGTCCTTAATCATTCCCACTACTCTCAGAAGTGCTTGGAGAGCAATTTAATATGTCCTCTGGAGATATTGGTTTCTTTCAATTTTACAGTTTTTTTTTTTCCAGAAAGTAAACATTTGAAAATAAATTGACAATTTGTTCAAGCCATGCTTTGTCCTCAGAACAATATAACATTGTTCCTAATTCTAAAGATATTGAAATTGTAGACTGAAACTGTGTTCCTGGGACTTCATGCTGCAGAGGTCTGCGTTATCAGTAATAACACACACCATGTACTGTAAATTAATAAAATAATTGTACACACGTGTGGAAGATGGTTTATTGTGCTGTCCGATTTACACAACCATTTCCAACCAGTGCTGAAGAGTCCATAGTCAACTTGTATATGGTCCTATGAACAGTGGTGTGTTGACCACAGCGGCACCTGTACGGATCGGAGTTCACACCAGCAGGACCAGGAAGCCTAGTATCACAATATGGTTTTAAAAAAAAAAATGTTGCACCATTTACAACTCCCCGTTTTGGGCTCATGAGTCTGTGACAGATCCACTTTCACAACAGCATGTTCAATCCACAATAGGAATGGTTTTCAAATAAAAAATATATTTAATTCTATTAGACGTACAGGAACTTTGTTATCCTCTAAAGCAATAATAAAAACAGACTAACAAAAGGATTTTCATTTTTAAACAACCGGCTGTTGCATTTAACCTTTGGGGAAATTCCCATTGAAAAGGACGCACATTTTATACCCTGACAAGTCTAATACATAAGAACTGTGTTCTTTTGTTTCAGAGAGAGACATAGTTCACAGCACCCCAGCTGCCACACCATTTGCCCCACCATGTACGTAGTAGAGACAGGCATCCAAGACTCCAATGCTTTTTGTGACACTTTCGCTAATCACACACAGAATGCCAATAGAACGATGGCCTTTCCCTGAGTATTTTTGCGATTGGTCACAAGGGGGAGGATCCTGGCCACAGGCACAAAGAGGAGGATTATGGGAGCGAAGCCCACATCTTTGCCTGTTATAATGTGGAATTGAGGAACTCGAGCAGCTCGGCACGATTCTTGTCCATCTGTTGGAGAAAAACCACGAAAGGTTGCAGGGGTGACTATAATGCACAAGGAAACAGTGCCCCTGCCTACAGTGCTTAAGCAGCACAAAGTGTATGGCTCAGTCCAGACCACCTCATTGCCTTCCCGTTTATAGAGCTAGGACTGTGTGAACACCAGAGGTTTTTTTTAAGCACACACAGTGGATGTCCAGCTACAGGACTGAAGAACTCTCACCCTAAAGCCCCATTAACACCAAGAACGATAACGATAAACAAATATCGTTCTCGTTAATATGAATGACGACGTTCACACATAGACTATAACGATAACGACATGAAGAATGAGATCATTGGGGATCACTTTCAGAGCGATTTATTGTTGTTCAGTGTGAACGCTTTTATCGTTATGGTTATAGTCATCATTGTCGTTATCGTTCTTGGTGTGAATGACCCTTAATTCAACAAAAAATATGCTGGATTAGAATGACTGAGCAAAACAGAGAGCGGATGAATGAATACTTACCTGCTTGTCTTTCTTTGACTTCTTCACTTTCATTTTGATCTTCCTCCCTGAGATCATGCTGAATTTGCCCTTCTTTTTCCCTTTTAGGTACTAGAAAGCAAACAGATAAGAACATTAAAACAGAGCACACACCACAGACTTAAAGGAGAATTCCAGTTATTTTTCACATACTGTGATGTCTGTTTGTTGAGGTCACCAAGTACTGTTGGTATGGGGGGGGAAAAAACAGTAGGTAGAACCGATTGTTTTTTTCCCCTGTGCCGACAGTACTCGGTGTCCTCGAGAAACAGAGATCTAAGTGAAAAATGGCCCGATGCTTTTTCTCTACGAAACTCCCCCTCGCTCGATCTGAAGCTCTTTTCCTTTTCTTTGCATCTTCCGTCAAGGGTTTTCGCTGCTTCTTCGCCGGCACTGCCATTATACACACGTTTGCAACAATTGCTAGCGTTTCGTTAGCCTGCCTCTGTGCTGTGGATGCAGGATGTAAACTGATCCTGCTTCGGTTGGCGGGTACGATACACTGAACTTGCAAGCGGGATATTCTTCCTACAGGCAGTAGGGGCGGGCGAGAGAGTCTTCATTCGCCCTGTAATGAGTCATTTAACCATTTACCGACTTACGAAGATGAGTAATTAACACGAAAACGTTGCCTGATGTCCCTTTAACAGAAGTATAGTATATACTCTTTTGATCCTGTGAGGGAAATTTGGAGTAGCTGACTAGAAAGAGTAGAACTGGAGTAGAAACAAAGAGTAGCTGACTCAAATAAAGTCTGCTGTATAGTAATAATATTAAATAACAATAATAATATTCATTTTGCACACTTGCATTCATAGAGGCCATGTGTAACTGTTCTTCCTGAGTGTATTGGCATAATGAGAGATCCCAATCAGGGAAAAAAAAAGGGTCATCAAACCTTTGAGATCTGCACAGGTCCAGAAGGTTCCTCCTCTACTTTGGATTTTTTGTCCTTTTTTCTTTTGTTCTTTTTCTCCTTCTTCCCCTTCTATGGAGAAACACAAATTCAAAATGTCTTCTAAATAACACACCACTCATTCAAATGTCACTCAGCAACCGTATGACAGTGACGGATGACATCAGAAGAATGTGCAGTGTGTCTTTTTTTCATTTCAGTGCAGTGGTCTCATTTTTTCCAGAGCTGTATTAGATGCATCTTCATATTCAGGTTCTTTAAAATGATTATAATTTAGTGTAAAAAGAGTAGACAAGAATGAAGCTGCATCCTGATAGAAACCTTTTTGTTGTGCTTCTCCTTTTTCACTTTCTTTGGGGCCTTCCTTGACTTGCTGTGAGAATCTGGAAGGGACAAGCAATTGACATGACCACTTTCAAGATGCTTATTTTCCCTGACTATGCTCTCAACCCCTCTACTTCTGACCGCTATTAGTAAAAAATGCGTATTGTGATATTTAATACATTTTTGTAGCCATACATTGGTACCATCAAATCCCATTTGGATCAGATAAATTCCATTGCATTTTCTTTATAAACAAATTCTAACAGTGTTAAAAGCTTGAGTAATGGTTTTGTGGCAAACCCATCATTGTGTGTCTGGCTGTGATCAGAGCCACCGAAAAGCTCCCTAATCATCAACCAGTCTCCCATGAAGAACCTTAACGTTACTATACTAGAGTTCAGCTGACTAGACTAGACTAACATACTAGATATTTATTTATTTAATTGTAAAAATCTTGATTGGGAACGTGCCTCTGCTGCTAGAACTGCTACTTCTGCTGCGGGAGGAAGAGCGAGATGAGGAAGACGACGATGAAGAAGACGAGGATGACGAATCGGACGACGAGGAAGATGATGATGAGGATGAACTTGATGACGATCTGCTTCGACTGCGTTTCCGCTTGTGGCGGTCTCCCCCTGTCGAACATTGAATGGCATGTTAAAACACAGCTTTCAAACTCAGCAAGAAGGTAAATTGTATAGGTGCAACGTTAAATTCACTCGCCACTACTCGTGGACCGCCTTCGTTCATCTGTTCGACTACTTGACTCGCTTCTCCTTGCCTTGGAATCCTTTGATGACTTGAGTGAAAGCGGACCATAGATGTCATGAACGTTAGGTGAAGTGACCAATGCAAAAAACATCAACTCTCAACAACCTAACGTTAGGCCTATCTACATTCGTTAGCTACTTCGTGGCCTTACTTACAATTTACTTGTTACCAGCCAAACTCAAACCAAACGCATCAGGTCACACTGCACGTACGCTTAAAGTGGCATGACTAACGCGACGCGATCGTTAACTAGTTAGCCTATGTTTTGATAGCTAGCTTCTACGGACTGTTATTTAAAAGAATAATGCTAACATGCTACATCTAAATAAGTTGATAGCAGTTAAAATGTCCATCTCTTTATTCTTACTCTTCCTTTCCAATAACGCACGTTTCCACATTTTAGCATTTGAGTGCAAAAACCCAAGGCTGCATCATGAATGGAAATTCGTTCATTAAGTTACTTTAAAGAGAGGAAAAGGAAAGATACGTAGAACAGCTAAGAGTTTCTAACAGCTAAGTTAACCTAGCAAGCTATCAACACCTATGTTATTAGCTACACTGCCACTAATCTAGCTGCAGAGCGGTACATAAAATACACATCTTACCATGGTGAAGCGTTAATTAGTTTAAACGCAGTGGGGTGCGACAATCATATAGGAATCTACATTGGATTAGTTAAAGTTGGGATATTAGCAGACTGTGTCAGAGGGTTCTGTTAACAACAGTATTCTTTGGGAAGTCGGCGACAATAATGGCTGCTACAGTCCCCCTCCCTCCTTCAAAATATCAGCGTTTCCCTCATACCTGTGGAATGATCCCTTTCATTTTACCTTTCATGTCTTTATGATTTATACCATACACAACAATTAGCATACAGGTCAAATTGAATGATCTAAACTGTGTCATCCTACCTAAAAACCAATATAAGAACATCTGGTCATCCTAGTCAAAGAATATTGCTCTGTTTCATAAAGTGAGAACACTTAGGCTACTAGTTGAGCGTAATCTCACATTTTAGAAGAAATATAAAGTAGCCTGGCTGCCTCGAGGTTTATAAGAAATATATGATTATTATTATTAATATTATACCTAACCTTTCACGTAAAAGTCAATAAAAAGTGACATAATGCTCCAGGCTCCAAGTGATATATTCCCTCGATCAGCCAGTCTATTTAGTGACAAAGTAATACTTTGTCAAAAAGTATTGGCAAATGTTGCAATAGGGCTAAGGGTAAACTCATATGGGAAAACTAAACTGTAGCCTATAGACTTTTATGGACGTTTTCAACTCTATAGTATTATTGCCATATAATGTCGCTAGCTTCACATAAAGACGATAGGTCTGAAACCATATTGTGCTTTATCGCCATCTATTGGCCTGGAGTCTAGTAATTGGCCCCTCGACAACATGGCTTTGAGAGGGAATGACAGAAACACTTTTAGCCTATTATGGGAACTCCTCCTGTCTCTCCACCTTGCAAGGCTAATGAAAATACATTGAATCATCTCAGGGTAGCAAGAGTTACCATTCATTTGATCTCCATCAGAATTATTTCCCTCATAAAATACAATAGCCTATGGTTTAAGTTATCTGTAAAGCTGTGATCCCTGTGTAGACCTAATGCTTGCACTGCAAGGGACAGGAAAGCCCTACAAAGGGTGGTTAAAGTAGAACAGAAATGGGTGCCTTTTCCACTTTTAAATCATATTTGCCCACCTCAGGCATACTTTTTTCTCCCACATTTAAATATAATGGATTAAAGTAAAATAAATGTGACAGTGTGGTAAATCTCATGATAAATGCTCTTATCCAATAATGGTCAAATTTGCTTAGCAATGATTATGTTAAAACTATAATGAACAACAGTTATTCCTGTCTAATTTGTGTGACGAGGTGGTAGGATTAAGCTTGACGGACCTCCTCATAGTAATTAAAAAACAACAATAAACAACAACAAATAAACAATGTAAAAGAATGTCATAATTTTTCCACTTAGTTTCTTGGGTGCTCTGGCAGACATTATT
This sequence comes from Alosa sapidissima, assembly GCF_018492685.1. NCBI lineage: Eukaryota > Metazoa > Chordata > Actinopteri > Clupeiformes > Clupeidae > Alosa > Alosa sapidissima. The sequence goes on along the minus strand of NC_055962.1, from coordinate 30,215,818 downwards.
AAAATTTGTCTTTGTGATGTCATTTCAAGTAACATGCAGTGCCCTCCAGAATTATCGGCACCTATTTTTTACTAAATAATAATAGTAAAATAAGAAATATTTTTTAACAAAAACACATTGCTCACAATTATTGACACCCCAAGAAAAATCTTATGTACAAAATGTAACAGAAGCATTTTCCCCATCTAATTTCAACTTCTTTAAGTTAATTTAAGTTCTTTCATCTTGCAGTCGCAATAAACAATGGATCAGAGAAATTTTCCTGTTTCTATATTCTGTTTATGTAAGCTGTATTTGTGAATAGCCTGCACAATGCAAATAAATAAAAGATAAACTATGTTGCATTTCCATACTCATAAAAAAATAACATTGTGAGACACTTATCTATAATCCCAGAAAGATGTTCTTTGATTTGTTAATTTTATATATAAGTATAAGTATATATATTAAGTATAAGTATATATACTCTTTTGATCCCGTGAGGGAAATTTGGTCTCTGCATAACACTACAATGTGTGTCTCAACTAGTGGTAAGTTTGACCACCAAGTCGAAAGAGTCCATAATCAGACCAGTCCATAATCAGTTAACCCGGCAACAACATAACTGTTAGTCTACGTTATTTACATCCGCAAGACTTTGTCTCATCGAATGTTTTGATGATGGTCAGGTCAGATAATAAGGGCATGCTCGTGCATAGCTTAACGTTAGTCTTTTTGTGTGTGTCGCTAGTTTACAACCTTTGATTTTAGCTACTGCTGTCAATGTCAACCCGTTAATGCACGTGATAATTCAACGTGGGTTCTCAAAATTGTCATGCATCCACTTTCCCAGTATCTATGACTATCCAATTTTGGTCGACATGTCAAATCAAACTAGGATATCTATTCGGTGTCAAGCTGGGTGATGGGGGTAAAAGTAAAAGTACAGTTACATGACTGGAATTCTACTCAATCACAATAAGTAAAAGTACTATTTTCAAACAAACCCTACTCAGAGTAGGCTAGACGTTTGATGATGTCAAAGCACATCACTATGAAGCTTAGTGCATGAGATGTAATTGTTTATATTCCAGTTAAATGTTCCAGTTTCATTGGGTGGTAGATGGGTGGTAGAATTCAATCATTTGCTGGTAGATGAACCAACAAGCTGAGGCCAGCACAGGAGTTTGTGTCCTCAAGAAATTAACATGTTGCTTGTTCACTCGTGTTTGAGGTTGTTTCCTAATAGGAGATTTATAATTCCTCTTCTAATTAAAAAGTCTTCTCCATCAGTCCTCAATGATTACAGACCAGTGGCATTAACATCACACTGCATGAAAGTGTTGGAGAGATTGGTGTTGGCACACCTCAGACCTCAGGTGACCACCTCAATGGACCCACTGCAATTTGCCTACCAACGTGAGGTTGGTGTTGAAGATGCCATCATCTACCTGCTTCAGCGAGCCCACAACCACCTGGATGAAGCTGGTATTGCAGTGAGAATAATGTTCTTCGACTTCTCCAGTGCCTTCAACACCATACAACCTGTTTTGCTAAGAGAGAAGCTACAAAGGATGCAGGTGGAGACATCCATAACATCATGGATTGTTGATTACCTGACGGAAAGACCACAGTTTGTACGGATGGGAGGATGTGTGTCCGAGAAGGTGGTTAGCAGCACAGGAGCACCGCAGGGGACTGTACTCTCTCCATTCCTCTTCATATTATACACCTCGGACTTTCAGTACAACTCTGCAACCTGTCATCTGCAGAAATACTCTGATGACTCTGCAGTTGTAGGGTGTGTGAAGGATGGGGAGGATACTGAGTATAGAGAACTGGTGAACAGCTTTGTGGCATGGTGTGGAAACAACCACCTACTCTTAAATGTGGCCAAGACCAAAGAGATGGTAGTGGACTTTAGGAGGGCTAGGACCAAGTTGAACACTGTCTCCATCATGGGGGATGAGGTGGAGGTAGTGGAAAACTACACATATCTGGGTGTACATCTGGATAACAAACTGGACTGGAAGTGCAACACTGAGGCTGTTTATAGGAAGGAACAGAGCAGGCTATACTTCTTGAGGAAGCTTAGGTATTTTAATGTGTGCAGCAGGATGTTGAACATGTTTTACCAGTCTGCTGTTTCTAGTACCATTGTCTTTGCAGCCATCTGCTGGGGTACCAGTATCAGAGCAAATGACACCAAAAAACTCAACAAGTTGATTACAGAGCTGGCTCTGTAATTGGAAGTACACTTGAACCCCTAGAGTTAGTTAGGATGTTGCAAAAACTCCTTAACATTATGGACAACACCTCACATCCACTGAATGAACTACTGGTCAAACAACAGAGTGTTTTTAGCTGTAGGTTGCTCCAACTTCGCTGTAGCAAGGAGCGTTATAGAAAATCATTCCTGCCCACTACCATAACTATTTACAACAACTCCCCTTTGTGCCATGAGAGAAAATCTTATGCTGAGAGTCAATGCAGTTTACAACCTCTTTAACAGAGACTATATCCAATTGTATTTATTTTTTTAACTTGTATGTATTTTTTATGTGTGATATATGTTTATATTATTAATTGCTGCTGTAACACCATAATTTCCCTTTGGGGATGATTAAAGTAATCTATCTATCTATCTATCTATCTATCTATATAAAGGTACTTTAATACAGTAACTATATGTACTTCATTATCCACCACTTTGTGAGTGAGTGAGTAGCCTAGATTGTGTATGGCAAAACATAATTTGGCATTAAAGATCGGGGACTGAAAATAGAATGATTTTAGGTTCGTTCTGAGCAAAAACATTATTTGATATCATAATATTATAATATAATACCTATATAATATTAGGTATTAAAAAATGCTTGATAGCCTAACTTCAGGCACAGAAAATGTCCTTGCTTTAAGCCTGCAATAGCCTAACCTATGTATGGTGCTACCAACTGCATGACAGGCCATAAATATTTGCCTAGTGTCTCTGGTAGCCTATTTTATTTCACAAATTGTTTCAGTAATTTAGACTACATACTTGGAAAAGGCAGTTAGATAGTGTTGGATATTCTTTTTATCAACTAGTAGTTCTAGCCAATTATGCAGGGGAGATACCGATTCATAACATCTGACTAAATTCATCCTATAAGGGGTCTGGGGAACACTGTGTGGGCAGGTGACTTTCCAAGCCTATGGAGTTTTGAATAATATTCAAACAAAGGTTAATCGGAACGATAAATATCGTTATTAACCAGTTATCTAAAATTGAAAATAACGTTTTCACTCCGGAAGAACTGAAATTGGTTTTGTTCTTGTTTTCAGTTACGTCCATCCAAAAACTGTGTTTTCATTTTCATTCTTTGAACCATTTCTAATCCCTGCTAAAGATATTTGGCCTTTAATTGTAATGGGGGTTGAAGTAAAAACCTTCCAAAGAATTAAATAATTGAATTAGATACCCATACCCAGTACTTAGTTACTGTCCACCAGTGTGTGTGTTTGCATGTTTATTATTGAGGTGGTAGAGTAAGAATTACATTCTTGTTATGTACATTTTAAATTGTTGTATTATAATAAACCCAAAAAGGATTATTTAAGGAGTCTTTATTGAATCAGATGGAAATGTTTTGACAGTCATAGTTATCATTGCAACAATTCTGCATTAGAATCTTGTTTCAATCCAGATAACCTAATTCTACTGATTACTGACGGCTTATTTTCTATGACTAAATGTTTCCTTATTCCCTCAAAACTCACTAGAAGACATCATTTGAGGGGTCATGTTTTAAAAAATCTCTCCGGGGGAGCATACCCCAAATCCTCAGAATCTTGTTTCAGTCCAGATAACCTAAATCTATTGATGGCTTATTTTATAAATGTGTCCATATTCCCTCAAAACTCACTAGAAGACATCATTTGGGGGGTAATTTTTTTTAACATACCTCCAAACCCCCCTAGAATTTCTTTTTGACACTATAATTTAAGCACAGACTACACAGACTGTGTAGTGATTACACAGAAAAAGAAATTCACATATAATATATATACCCACACCATCCAAAACACGCTTTACAGAGTGTTAGACAATCAGAGAGAAGAAAAGAAAAGAAAGCCCATGGGTAACAGGAAGAGAGATACATAGTTAGAAACCTCGAGCAGATCAACGACTCAAGGGCCTGACCCATCTGCCTAGGGTCAGATACAGGACAGTAAGGTCTGTATACATGACAAATGCATATGTTAGTCAGGTGATATTGAATGAAATCCGTAGAATTTTAAGTTTTGAATAATGTCCATGGCATCTCTAGAACCGCCACTGGAGGGCAGGCGCGAGACTGAAAAATCAGTCCCTCTCAGACCTCTAGTGTACACATAGACACACACCAGGAGCGTTGAGCTCATTAGGAACACACACTGGAGTAGTGCAGTCTTTGATCCAGCGCCCGGGGAGCAGCTGGGGGTTGGCTACCTTACACAAGTGCACTTCATCCATGGATGTGGATGTGGAAGAGTGCTGCCCCATACACATTTTCTCTACCAGTCAGGGATCAAACCGGCCATCTTTTGGTTAGGCTACAGACTGATTCCCTGACCAGTAGGCCACGGTCTGTTATCGATGTGATCAGACATAACCATGTTTGTCCAAGCGACTTACAATGACATCAATAAACATTACATTAAAATGAACAGTTTAGGCTATAGTAAAATCAAAGCCTAAGAATACCTAAATTATTAATGATTTATTAGTGATAGAATTTAACAGAATAATAACCATAAACATACGAACCAAACAACAAACCGCAACTGTAAGGAAAAACTGAAAGAAAAAAAGTTTTGACTGACATGCATGTGTTGATTGAAGACTTGAATCACTTCACCTGCATGAGAGAAGACTCGGGGCTACATACGACACCTTACAATTATTATCATGCTCTTTTGAAACCACGGGTAGAACAAAGCATAAATAATTGGATTGAATAAAGAATTAAAGTAAAATAGTGTTATCATATATTTTAACAGATCATTAAAAATCTGTCTTTGGATACTCTCAACCATAAAGCTGCATATATAATAGGGCACCAAGCATAACAAAAAGACAGACACCAGTATACCAAGCACTTTTGCAGCTTTTCTCTCAGATCGTTTGGGCACATCACTCTTGGCATCTGGATTGCTATTAGCCACCCTGGTGATGGCATTGGCATGTCTCTTGGCAATGGCAAAGACTTTGAGGTACAGTACTAACATAATGGAGCATGGCAATACAAACACAACCACAAGATCCACAAAGGACCATATCTCATTCACAATAATGAGGCACTCGCTTGGGCACAGTGTTAGAGCATGAGTGAAGAAACCATTGCAGTACAGAAGAGCAACGTTGTACCCCAGAGAAAACATCCAGTTCAGAGATACTACAAAGATAATGAGGTTCACAGTGATTTTCGTTGAATAGAAAAAGGGATTGCTCAGAGCCAGGTATCGGTCCACTGCAATGAGAGCCACATTATGAACAGACGCACATACCAAATAGAATGACATGAAATTGACAAAAGCACAAATGGTTGTCCCAAAAAGCCAGCATGACTCTATCAGCCAGATGAATTGCAGTGGCATCAGAAATATTCCTACAAAAATATCTGACACAGCTAAAGAGAGGAGAAGCACATTAGTTGGTGTGTGCATTTGTTTGAAGTGACACACCGATGTAATGACAAGCAGATTGCCACAAACAGTTATTATAACAACAAGTATTGCAGACACATACACAGCCACATATGCTGGTGTAACTGCTGTTTTCCCAAAGCACGAAACACAATTGTCCAGAAGGCTGTAATTGCTAAATCTGTTGGTTCCTAGGTATTTTGGCTCAGTGAAGAGCTCCCTAGAAATCGAATATGAAACCAATGACATGATCGGACACCAGTGGAACAGGCCAGTGATGGTATTAAGCTACTCTTTTATACACACCAGTTTCCTATCCCCACCCCCTGTTTCCTATACTGTTTCAGTTTTTTCTTTTTAGCACTAATGCACGTCAGAGTCCTGCAGAGTTTGGGTACCCACATGCAATTGTTTGTGTAGTTTAGTCAATTGTGTGACTAATAGAACTGGTTCATTTGCATACAATGACAGAAACATTCCTTCATTTCCATCACTGTTGTTAATTATAGTTAACACTGTTACCTATATTAAGTTTAGTGATGTGTGTGCAAGACTAAATTATTTGATCTTTGATCTAGAGCCAATTGCGTGGTGATACTTGCATAGCCTAAGCCTACAATGTTGTGACCCCATCTGCTTGAAGCAGGGCGCTGCTAGAAAATTTGGGCCCTATGACACAATAATTATATCTGTAATGTAATAAATACTTGCATTCATTACATGGGTTTTGGCTATGAAAGATTTAATTCAATAAATACAACATTCAGTTCCATACTGTCGCAGACAAAAGCCCCAGATTGGGGGCAAAGGATCTGTGTACAGCCAATAAGATAGAGGGAGCCCAATGTGAAAACCACTGGATTGTACAACTCTCCACCCATTGACTTAATTTGTATACATAGTTATTATTATGACCGCCGCTAGCGAAGCGGTCATATAGGGATTGTCGTTTTTTTTCCCCTTCCTGAATAGACCTCTCCAGAATAAGTCCCGCCTCCGTTACTTCCGTATCCATCCAACTTCCGGTCGTCAAATGTCTATGGGAAATAACATGGCGTTTGATGATGTCAAAGCACATCACTATGAAGCTTAGTGCATGAGATGTAATTGTTTATATTCCAGTTAAATGTTCCAGTTTCATTGGGTGGTAGAATTCAATCATTTGCTGGTAGATGAACCAACAAGCTGAGGCCAGCACAGGAGTTTGTGTCCTCAAGAAATTAACATGTTGCTTGTTCACTCGTGTTTGAGATTGTTTCCTAATAGGAGATTTATAATTCCTAAGGTCCTGAAGGCCTGTGCAGAACAGCTATGTGGGATTCTACAGTGCCTATTCAACACCAGCCTGTGTCAGATGAAGGTTCCAGTGCTGTGGAAAACATCATGCCTTATTCTAGTACCCAAGAAGTCTTCTCCATCAGTCCTCAATGATTACAGACCGGTGGCATTAACATCACACTGCATGAAAGTGTTGGAGAGATTGGTGTTGGCACACCTCAGACCTCAGGTGACCACCTCAATGGACCCACTGCAATTTGCCTACCAACGTGAGGTTGGTGTTGAAGATGCCATCATCTACCTGCTTCAGCGAGCCCACAACCACCTGGATGAAGCTGGTATTGCAGTGAGAATAATGTTCAAAGGATGCAGGTGGAGACATCCATAACATCATGGATTGTTGATTACCTGACGGAAAGACCACAGTTTGTACGGATGGGAGGATGTGTGTCCGAGAAGGTGGTTAGCAGCACAGGAGCACCGCAGGGGACTGTACTCTCTCCATTCCTCTTCACATTATACACCTCGGACTTTCAGTACAACTCTGCAACCCGTCATCTGCAGAAATACTCTGATGACTCTGCAGTTGTAGGGTGTGTGAAGGATGGGGAGGATACTGAGTATAGAGAACTGGTGAACAGCTTTGTGGCATGGTGTGGAAACAACCACCTACTCTTAAATGTGGCCAAGACCAAAGAGATGGTAGTGGACTTTAGGAGGGCTAGGACAAAGTTGAACACTGTCTCCATCATGGGGGATGAGGTGGAGGTAGTGGAAAACTACACATATCTGGGTGTACATCTGGATAACAAACTGGACTGGAAGTGCAACACTGAGGCTGTTTATAGGAAGGAACAGAGCAGGCTATACTTCTTGAGGAAGCTTAGGTATTTTAATGTGTGCAGCAGGATGTTGAACATGTTTTACCAGTCTGCTGTTTCTAGTACCATTGTCTTTGCAGCCATCTGCTGGGGTACCAGTATCAGAGCAAATGACACCAAAAAACTCAACAAGTTGATTACAGAGCTGGCTCTGTAATTGGAAGTACACTTGAACCTCTAGAGTTAGTTAGGATGTTGCAAAAACTCCTTAACATTATGGACAACACCTCACATCCACTGAATGAACTACTGGTCAAACAACAGAGTGTTTTTAGCTGTAGGTTGCTCCAACTTCGCTGTAGCAAGGAGCATTATAGAAAATCATTCCTGCCCACTACCATAACTATTTACAACAACTCCCCTTTGTGCCATGAGAGAAAATCTTATGCTGAGAGTCAATGCAGTTTACAACCTCTTTAACAGAGACTATATCCAATTGTATTTATTTTTTTAACTTGTATGTATGTTTATGTGTGATATATGTTTATATTATTAATTGCTGCTGTAACACCACATGGTGATGAATAAAGTAATCTATCTATCTATCTATCTATCTAAAGGTACTTTAATACAGTAACTATATGTACTTCATTATCCACCACTTTGTGAGTGAGTGAGTAGCCTAGATTGTGTATGGCAAAACATAATTTGGCATTAAAGATCAGGGACTGAAAACAGAATGATTTTCATTTAGGTTCGTTCTGAGCAAAAACATTATTTGATATCATAATATTATAATATAATACCTATATAATATTAGGTATTAAAAAATGCTTGATAGCCTAACTTCAGGCACAGAAAATGTCCTTGCTTTAAGCCTGCAATAGCCTAATCTATGTATGGTGCTACCAACTAACTGCATGACAGGCCATACATATTTGCCTAGTGTCTCTGGTAGCCTATTTTATTTCACAAATTGTTTCAGTAATTTAGACTACATACTTGGAAAAGGCAGTTAGATAGTGTTGGATATTCTTTTTATCAACTAGTAGTTCTAGCCATTTATACAGGGGAGATACCGATTCATAACATCTGACTAAATTCATCCTATAAGGGGTCTGGGGAACACTGTGTGGGCAGGTGACTTTCCAAGCCTATGGAGTTTTGAATAATATTCAAACAAAGGTTAATCGGAACGATAAATATCGTTATTAACCAGTTATCTAAAATTGAAAATAACGTTTTCACTCCGGAAGAACTGAAATTGGTTTTGTTCCCGTTTTCAGTTACGTCCTTCCAAAAACTGTGTTTGTTTTCATTTTCATTCTTTGAACCATTTCTAATCCCTGCTAAAGATATTTGGCCTTTAATTGTAATGGGGGTTGAAGTAAAAACCTTCCAAAGAATGAAATAATTGAATTAGATACCCATACCCAGTACTTAGTTACTGTCCACCAGTGTGTGTGTTTGCATGTTTATTATTGAGGTGGTAGAGTAAGAATTACATTCTTGTTATGTACATTTTAAATTGTTGTATTATAATAAATCCAAAAAGGATTATTTAAGGAGTCTTTATTGAATCAGATGGAAATGTTTTGACAGTCATAGTTATCATTGCAACAATTCTGCATTAGAATCTTGTTTCAATCCAGATAACCTAATTCTACTGATTACTGACGGCTTATTTTCTATGACTAAATGTTTCCATATTCCCTCAAAACTCACTAGAAGACATCATTTGAGGGGTCATGTTTTAAAAAATCTCTCCGGGGGAGCATACCCCAAATCCTCAGAATCTTGTTTCAGTCCAGATAACCTAAATCTATTGATGGCTTATTTTATAAATGTGTCCATATTCCCTCAAAACTCACTAGAAGACATCATTTGGGGGGTAATTTTTTTTAACATACCTCCAAACCCCCCTAGAATTTCTTTTTGACACTATAATTTAAGCACAGACTACACAGACTGTGTAGTGATTACACAGAAAAAGAAATTCACATATAATATATATACCCACACCATCCAAAACACGCTTTACAGAGTGTTAGACAATCAGAGAGAAGAAAAGAAAAGAAAGCCCATGGGTAACAGGAAGAGAGATACATAGTTAGAAACCTCGAGCAGATCAACGACTCAAGGGCCTGACCCATCTGCCTAGGGTCAGATACAGGACAGTAAGGTCTGTATACATGACAAATGCATATGTTAGTCAGGTGATATTGAATGAAATCCGTAGAATTTTAAGTTTTGAATAATGTCCATGGCATCTCTAGAACCGCCACTGGAGGGCAGGCGCGAGACTGAAAAATCAGTCCCTCTCAGACCTCTAGTGTACACATAGACACACACCAGGAGCGTTGAGCTCATTAGGAACACACACTGGAGTAGTGCAGTCTTTGATCCAGCGCCCGGGGAGCAGTTGGGGGTTGGCTACCTTACACAAGTGCACTTCATCCGTGGATGTGGATGTGGAAGAGTGCTGCCCCATACACATTTTCTCTACCAGTCAGGGATCAAACCGGCCATCTTTTGGTTAGGCTACAGACTGATTCCCTGACCAGTAGGCCACGGTCTGTTATCGATGTGATCAGACATAACCATGTTTGTCCAAGCGACTTACAATGACATCAATAAACATTACATTAAAATGAACAGTTTAGGCTATAGTAAAATCAAAGCCTAAGAATACCTAAATTATTAGTGATTTATTAGTGATAGAATTTAACAGAATAATAACCATAAACATACAAACCAAACAACAAACTGCAACTGTAAGGAAAAACTGAAAGAAAAAAAGTTTTGACTGACATGCATGTGTGACTGTGTTGATTGAAGACTTGAATCACTTCACCTGCATGAGAGAAGACTCGGGGCTACATATACGACACCTTACAATTATTATCATGCTCTTTTGAAACCACGGGTAGAACAAAGCATAAATAATTGGATTGAATAAAGAATTAAAGTAAAATAGTGTTGTCATATATTTTAACACATCATTAAAAATCTGTCTTTGGATACTCTCAACCATAAAGCTGCATATATAATAGGGCACCAAGCATAACAAAAAGACAGACACCAGTATACCAAGCACTTTTGCAGCTTTTCTCTCAGATCGTTTGGGCACATCACTCTTGGCATCTGGATTGCTATTAGCCACCCTGGTGATGGCATTGGCATGTCTCTTGGCAATGGCAAAGACTTTGAGGTACAGTACTAACATAATGGAGCATGGCAATACAAACACAACCACAAGATCCACAAAGGACCATATCTTATTCACAATAATGAGGCACTCGCTTGGGCACAGTGTTAGAGCATGAGTGAAGAAACCATTGCAGTACAGAAGAGCAACGTTGTACCCCAGAGAAAACATCCAGTTCAGAGATACTACAAAGATAATGAGGTTCACGGTGATTTTCGTTGAATAGAAAAAGGGATTGCTCAGAGCCAGGTATCGATCCACTGCAATGAGAGCCACATTATGAACAGACGCACATACCAAATAGAATGACATGAAATTGACAAAAGCACAAATGGTTGTCCCAAAAAGCCAGCATGACTCTATCAGCCAGATGAATTGCAGTGGCATCAGAAATATTCCTACAAAAATATCTGACACAGCTAAAGAGAGGAGAAGCACATTAGTTGGTGTGTGCATTTGTTTGAAGTGACACACCGATGTAATGACAAGCAGATTGCCACAAACAGTTATTATAACAACAAGTATTGCAGACACATACACAGCCACATATGCTGGTGTAACTGCTGTTTTCCCAAAGCACGAAACACAATTGTCCAGAAGGCTGTAATTGCTAAATCTGTTGGTTCCTAGGTATTTTGGCTCAGTGAAGAGCTCCCTAGAAATCGAATATGAAACCAATGACATGATCGGCACCAGTGGAACAGGCCAGTGATGGTATTAAGCTACTCTTTTATACACACCAGTTTCCTACCCCCACCCCCTGTTTCCTATACTGTTTCAGTTTTTTTCTTTTTAGCACTAATGCACGTCAGAGTCCTGCAGAGTTTGGGTACCCACATGCAATTGTTTGTGTAGTTTAGTCAATTGTGTGACTAATAGAACTGGTTCATTTGCATACAATGACAGAAACATTCCTTCATTTCCATCACTGTTGTTAATTATAGTTAACACTGTTACCTATATTAAGTTTAGTGATGTGTGTGCAAGACTAAATTATTTGATCTTTGATCTAGAGCCAATTGCGTGGTGATACTTGCATAGCCTAAGCCTACAATGTTGTGACCCCATCTGCTTGAAGCAGGGCGCTGCTAGAAAATTTGGGCCCTATGACACAATAATTATAAGTATATCTGTAATGTAATAAATACTTGCATTCATTACATGGGTTTTGGCTATGAAAGATTTAATTCAATAAATACAACATTCAGTTCCATACTGTCGCAGACAAAAGCAAAGGATCTGTGTACAGCCAATAAGATAGAGGGAGCCCAATGTGAAAACCACTGGATTGTACAACTCTCCACCCATTGACTTAATTTGTATACATAGTTATTATTATGACCGCCGCTAGCGAAGCGGTCATATAGGGATTTTCGTTTTTTTTCCCCTTCCTGAATAGACCTCTCCAGAATAAGTCCCGCCTCCGTTACTTCCGTATCCATCCAACTTCCGGTCGTCAAATGTCTATGGGAAATAACATGGCGTTTCAAAATATCATACCTGTCAAACTCTGTAGGTGACAAAGTAGAACAAGCTGGTGGGCCGATTGGCCTACACACCTCTGCCATCTAGTTTCCACTGGATTTTTTGATTGTCGGTGCCGTTTAAGTAGTAAACGATTATTAATGCTAACTGGGAGCTAGTTCCGATGTACGCGGGCGGAGGAGGGCGTTAGATCTTGCTCACAACCAACCAGTCACAACCTAACGTGATGGTCATTTTCACGTGTGATTCATGCAGGGTTTCAGTGGTCTATGAATGTTGCACAGATAACCTTCAACTCAGAATATTATTGTGATGAAATGCATTAAACACCACGAGTGACTCACTATGTTAGCAATAAAAATATGGTTGTGTTTTGATTAGAATTTCTGAATTTATTACATGTTAACTGTAATCACGTTAATAAACTATAGTATGGCTTCTTTAATGCTCAAACATGTATTTAGAGAACACTTTTATTTGGTTTTAGTGATTACTTTTGAAATCAACCCAATTTAGGGTTTTAAAATGCTGATTATGCGGCTTAGAACTCAGAATTGAGCTTGGTAAACAAAATATTCAGAAGGGTGGTTTACCAACTTTTCCTCAAATTTGCCGTCAGAAGTTATTTCGAAACACCATGTTATTTCCCATAGACATTTGATGCCCGGAAGTTGGATGGATACGGAAGTTACTGAGGCAGGACTTATTCTGGAGAGGGCTATTTTTGGTCAATGATACTCGGGACACCGAAACACCGGGGCACATGAAATTTGGTGTGTATGTAGCCCCACTATAGCCTGACATTGTCATACTCAATTCTAGTCAGAATATGAGTCTGATACTGCTCCATTGGGACGTAATTATGGGGCATGTTTCAACCGATACGGGGGGGAATGCCTCTCAATTGGATAGACCTAACCAATCAGAGCAACAAAATACACTTAATTTAAATCAATTCTAAAAACAGTATCCACATAGTGGTGATTAATCAATCAGAGGCGCTTGCAATGACTGAGGCAGGGACTGAGCCTGGGATTCTCTGTGCATAGTAAGGTATGGTAAGGTGCTCTAAGGTGCTCTGTGTGAATGAGTGTCATGGTGGTAGTGCAATGGTGATAGTGGTCATGGTGATAGTGCAAATGAGTAAGTCCAACAGTGCAACAATGCAGAAATAAAGTAAAGTAAAGTCTATATATCTATATATTTAACTATTTAAAGAAAATGTATAAGTGTGGCCACAGTTAGGCTGTGGCATGGAGGGGGGGGGGGGTATGCATATGTGCTAATGTGCTAATATAGCACGCAAACAGTGAGGCATAAAGACAGTGGTAAAAGTGGCTAGTGGACAGACAGTATCCAAACATGGAGGGGGTGAAGAGGCAGACAGACTATGCAGAGAAGTCTATCTTTCCTCTTCCCTTAAGTGAGGCATTGAACAGTTCAATGGCCCTGGGGACAAATTACTTTCTCAGTCTGTCAGTTGTGCAAGGCAGTGAGCGAAGTCTCCAGCTGATCAGGCTCTTCTGCTTAACAATAGTGCTGTGGAGTGGGTGACACTCATTGTCCAAGATGTTGATCAGTTTATTCAGGGTCCTTTTGTCAGATAGTGAAGTGATGCACTCCAGTTCAGCTCCCACTACAGAGCCAGCTTTCCTTACCAGCCTGTCAAGTCGCCCCGCATCCTTCTTCCTTGTGCTTCCTCCCCAACATACTACTGCATAGAAGAGGACGTTGGGCAACAACAGACTGATAAAACATCCTGAGGAGCTTACTGCACACATTGAAGGACCGCAGCCTCCTCAGGAAGTACAGCCTGCTCTGCCCTTTCTTGTAGAGTGCATCAGTGTTGGCTGACCAGTCCAGTTTTTTGTCCAGGTGGAGACCCAGATACTTGTAGGTGCTAACAACCTCCACATTGACCCCATCAATGTGGACTGGTAGCAGAGTGGGCTTAGACCTGCGGAAATCCACCACCATCTCCTTGGTCTTTGAAGTGTTAAGTTGAAGATGATTGAGTTTGCACCATTGCACAAAGTCCTCCACCAGGCTCCTGTACTCCTCCTCCTGCCCGTTCCTGATACACCCCACAATTGCAGTATCATCAGAAAACTTCTGCATGTGGCATGACTCGGTGTTGTAGCAGAAGTCAGATGTGTACAGGGTGAACAGGACTGGAGAGAGCACAGTTCCCTGTGGCGCTCCGGTGCTGCAGATCACAGTGTCAGAGAGACAGTTCTTCAGTCTGACGAACTGTGGTCGCTCGGTCAGGTAATCTGTAATCCAGGTTACCAGGTGAGCGTCCACACCCATCTGCAAGAGCTTGTCTCCCAATCTGAGGGGCTGGATGGTGTTAAAAGCACTTGAGAAATCAAAGAACATGATTCTCACAGCACTTTTCCCCTTGTCTAGGTGGGAATGTGTCCTGTGTAGAAGATAAGTGATGGCATCGTCCACGCCCACTTTCTCCTGGTATGCAAACTGTAACCGGTCTAGTGCATGGCGTACCTGGGGTCTGAGCATACCTAAGATCAATCGCTCCATTGTCTTCATCACATGTGATGTAAGAGCGACAGGTCTGTAGTCATTAAGCTCACTAGGGTGTGGCTTCTTAGGGACAGGGGTAAGACATGATGTCTTCCACAGTGTTGGAACTTGTCCAAGGTGTAGGCTCAAATTGAAGATGTGCTTCAGTGGCTCCCCCAGTTCAGCAGCACAGGCCTTGAGTAGCCTTCGACACAGTCTGTCAGGCCCAGCTGCTTTATTGCTGCGCAATCTCTTTAGTTGGACTGTCACTTGATCTGTTGTAATGGTGAGGGGTGTAAGGGGAGGGGAGGGGGAGGGGTGCATCTGGGATCTGTCTGTCTGATTGCTGTTGACTGAGGTCGTTGTCACCTCATTGTTCGTGATCGCCATGGGGGGGAGGGGTGCAAAATCCAGTGATGGTGGGGGTACGATAGCCTGTGATGATGGAGGTGAGTGTTGCGCTGGTATTGAGGGGGTGTGGGGGTGGGGGCTGGGGGATGGTGGACAGACCACCGCCATTGGAGCTGGAGCAGGGCAGTCAAACCTGTTGTAGAAGTGGTTCAACTGGTTCGCCCTGTCCAGGTCCCCCTCCACAGAGCTGCTGTTCTTCTTCAGGCCAGTGATAACCTTCATGCAGTCCCATGTCTCCTTCAAGTTGATTTCCTGCAGCTTCTGTTCCACCTTCTTCCTGTAATCCTCCTTAGCTTCCTTCAGCTTGACTTTGAGCTCCCCTTGCACGCGCCTCAGCTCTGCCATGTCCCCCTCTCTGAACGCCATCTTTTTCCTGTTAAGAAAGGTCTTGACATTGCTGGTTATCCAAGGCTTGTTGTTGGGAAAGCAGCGTACAGTTCTGGTGGGAACAACAATGTCCATGCAGAAGTTCAGGTAGTCAGTTGTGCACTGTGTGACCTCCTCTAAGTCCTCTCCATTCTGTAACACACTCCAGTCAGTACACTCGAAGCAGTCTCTTCGGGTGTCCACTTCCTGAAGGTGCGTGTGGCAACTGGTAGCCTCTGTACTTTGGGCTTGTACATTGGCTGGAGATGAATGAGGTTGTGGTCTGACTTTCCCAGTGGAGGGAGGGGGTTTGCACTGTATGCATCCCTCACGTTTGCATACATGAGGTCTATTGTCCTGTTTTTCCTTGTAGGGCAGTCAACATACTGGTAAAAATTTGTGAGTGTGGAATCCAGTGTTATGTGATTGAAGTCGCCAGAGATCACAAAAAAGGCGTCAGTGTGTTTGGTTTGAAGCCTTGCGATTGTGGAGTGGATGACGTCACACGCTGTATCCGGGAGAGCTCGAGGTGGAACGTAAACACAGACAGCAATTGCGTGCGAGAACTCCCTCGGCATGTAGTACGGACTAACCGCTAATAACTCCACGCTTGCTGTCGCTGGAGCGTTGTAATATGTCCGTATCCATAGGATAGAATAAAAACACTCCTCAAAGTGTGTAATCCAAAAAGTTGCGAAGTAAAAAGTAAACAAAAGACGTAGAAACAAACACTAAGACACGGAGCTGCTGAGTAGGCTGCCACACTTGACGGCGCCGGAACCGGAAGTGAGGTGTAGGAAGAAAACACACGAACCATCCACACGAACCATCCTTCTTCTCCTATATCCCCTCCGTTTTTAAAAATAATTCTGTTGAACAGTGATATGCTACAAACATGTTAAACAGCTGGGAAAGGCTGTCGCAAATCCCTCGAACAGGTGGTCAATCAGAGATTTCAAACGAAGGAGGGAACATGTCGCAATGCAACAGCGCTGTTTTCCCTTGATGAAAGTGAAACCACGAGTTTTCCCACATCTCAACTTTGGCCAAAGTTTTCAGAAATAATTGTTTTCAGTGATACAACCTCACTGCCTGGCGGGCCATCCTATATCATTGAAATGTATAGTCTGGAATCGAATCATTCACCTGCTTAATCCAAGGGGCGGGCAGAGAATTGTCTTTCAAACTGCCTAGGCATGCAATAGGCCAGCGCTACGACCATATCCGTATCCGGTCGGCAAAACGGCAAATACATCCTTCTTCGAAAGTAATGACTGAAGTGCATTGTGTTGCTCAACTTTCAAAGAAAAGCACAAGTCCAACTCCTCCAAAGTTGACGCCAACGCCGATTCAAACAACCGCTCTTCGTTCGCCAAAGCCACCTTTCTTGTTGTTCACAGTGCAGGACTGTCGTTATCCTGTTAAGCCCGCCTTAAGACTCTCTAACAAAATAGAGCACTGTGATTGAATAACATCTACGGTGTTAGCCAATAGAAATCCCTATGGTTTGATACTAGACGTACAGGCTGAGCAAATTAATTTGCCGCCACTAGGGTGTGTCTAGATTTCTAGATCATTAAATAATATGAATTTTCAATATGGGGTCTTAAAAGCCATGTATCCTTCTAGCCACAGCGTTTTTGTTTCAAACATAAGCCTAATCTAAGCGTGCTCAGATGATGTGACAGACCAGGCGCTGTTGCTACCTGTCCATCATCGTAAAGCCTGATTTGATTGGTCCGCCTGATATAGGGCGAACATACTTCCACCACAATGAAGCAATGCCAGACCGAACTTCCCGACCTCAGTTGTGGGTGGGACTAAGTTCGGAATGGTCCCCGGGGGCCACCCCCCCCCCCGCGCTGGGCCCCCCAAACCCAAAAAATGCAGTTTTTCCTAAATAACTACCTGAACTGTGGCACCGAGGATGAAGACTTTTTTATGGTACTAGTGCAGTACCCGTTCAAACATGCCATTCCTGAAGAAAACCCGTAGCCCAATTACATGCCAACAGGTAGCCTGTGCCTGCTTTAAAAATAGGATGATAGGGAAACATCATTCCAGCTTTATAAGCATTCAATAATGAATACAGAATATTATAATATATTAGCCTATAATTAATGTGGCCTCTAATACATGTGTAATAAATTTAGGCATGGCTGCATGTGACATTTCTACAGATCAGAATGACATAAGCCTAACAACTGTTTTGAGTTAAGGCTAAATGTAAGCTTACTGACTAACTTCCTAATACTGAAGACAAACCATTTTGTGGAAGGATGCATCATTGTTTGAAATTTGCAACGATGTGACTCAAAAACAGTCTTTAGCATAAGTGACGTCGCTCAGTCTGCCAGTTGTTGTTGTGTAGCTATGTGACATTAGCCTATCGCTCGTTTTAATTTGGGACCTTGCAGTCGGAATTGTCGTTTGTTTAGTCAAAGTCTCAAGTCCAAAGTAGCCTGGGTTATTCGAAGCGTCAGTTTATTGCACATACTTTTATTGAGTGCTTACTACATACCTGTGTTTGTTGGCGTGTTGTTGCAAAATCCGTGCAATCATTTTATGCAAGCAAACTGCATACAGGAAGTCTTTATTGTTGAGGTCAGACATGATAATTATCTTGCATCTTAACCCACAAGCGGTTCCCGAGTAATCCGTTTTTTAAATTGCGACTGACTATCATCAAAGTGAGACTTAGCTGTCAGTACACGATCCATGGGGTGGAGCTCCCCTGAAACTGGTCCCCTTGGAATTGGAAACAGTGCAGTGATAAACGTCCTACGTAAATAAGCATATTTTGAAATATGCATGCAAAAATCTTCAAAATCGAGAGTGCACACCTTTGTGCCACGTGCTAGCCACATACGAAATCTTAGGTCAGTCTGACAAACAGACTGACCTAAGTCCCCCCCCCCCGGTAAAAAATGAAAATGCAATATCATTCTGCTTTAATCGCCCCTCTCTTCAGTTAAGATGTTCAGAACTGCACCAAATTTTATGTGTATGATTAACCTGACATTCTCTGGGGGTATGCCAAGTTTCATAGAATTTCATCCATGGGGGTGGTCTAAAAAAATTAAGTTATGTGTTGGCTGCATTTCCAGTATTGGATTTACGTAGTAGTTTGTCCACCAGATGGCACATCGTTGCAATGAGACGTAATTTTGTTGGAAGTTAATCTAAAGTGGGTTGGAAAGACAATAAACACTTCCTACAAGGACAACACAGACAGTGTTCAAAGTCAAAGTCAAAGTCAAAGTCTGCTTTATTGTCAATACAGACATACAAAGAGATCGAAATTACGTTTCCCACTATCCCACGGTGGAGACAAGACATATTTTACCAATTATGTCCACAGACAAACATAACATTCAAGTAAACAATATAAAAAGTAAAAATAAGAAGGCACATACAATGAAGAAAATAAGAGCAGCAAAATTTGAGTTGAAAATGTGCAATTGTGCATACAGTAGACAGTCAATATAAAAGTGCAAAAGTCAGGCCAATAAATGGCTGAGGTAGTTCTGTTTGACCTAAGTATGCAAGTGGCATAGTGGTGCAAGTTATGAAGTGTGCATGTGCAGAAGTGGAGTAGTGCAAGTGGAGTAGTGCAAGGCAGCCATTGTGGGTCCAAAGTCCAGGATGTTATGTAGCTGAGGGTGGAGGGGGGAGAGGGGGGAGAGAGTTCAGCATCCTAACAGCCTGGTGTATGAAGCTGTTGGTGAGTCTGGTGGTGCGGGAGCGCAGGCTTCTGTACCTCTTCTCAGAGGGCAGTTGATCAAACAAATTGTGAGCGGGGTGACTTGCATCCAGTGTTGCCACAGTTACCTTGAAAAAGTAATCTGATTACTGATTACTGATTACTCCTTTAAAAAGTAACTTAGTTACTTTACTGATTACTTGATTTTAAAAGTAACTAAGTTTGATTACAAGTTACTTTATCAGTTACTTTCAGCAGCTGCCGACAACACCCCCACCACCTCAACATAAAAATGATAACCGGTTTTGCCAATATTACATTACATTACATTACATTACATTTGGCTGACGCTTTTTTAACCAAAGCGACTAACAACATGGTAAACAGTAAGTTTTAGAACAATTCTCACAATTTTAGGACAGTTTAAAAAAAAACACATTAGAGTACAGTAAGAATAAGTGCGTCGGTGAGTGCTGTATTTTAACAGTTACTTGTCAGTTTAACGGCTGGTGAGTGCTAGGATCAGTAAGACTTGTTGTAAGTGTTGCTATGAGAGTAGATGTTCTCTAAAGAGCTGGGTCTTCAGGAGTTTTTTGAAAGTGGAAAAGGATGTCCCTGCCCTTGTAGGAACTGGCAGTGTGTTCCACCAACGAGGAACAACAGATGAGAAAAGTTTGGATTGGCTTGAGCGTACCGGTGGTAGAGCTAGACGTCGTTCGTCAGAGGAGCGCAGCGGTCTGGAGGTAGTGTAAGTCTGTATGAGGGCATTCAAGTAGGTGGGAGCAGAACCGGAGACTACTTTGTAGGCAAGCATTAGAGACTTGAATTTGATGCGGGCCGCCATAGGTAGCCAGTGTAGCTGGATGAGCAGCGGGGTAACATGTGCCCTTTTGGGTTGGTTGTAGACCAGGCGCGCCGCCGCGTTCTGGATCATCTGAAGTGGTTTCACTGCGCAGGCTGGGAGACCTGTCAGGAGGGCATTGCAGTAGTCGAGTCGTGAGATGACTATTGCCTGAACCAGAAGTTGGGTAGCATCTTGAGTCAAGTAAGTCCTGATTTTCCGTATGTTGTAGAGTGCGAAACGGCATGACCGGGCGACTGAGGCAACATGATCTGAGAAGTTTAGTTGGTTGTCGAGAACAACTCCTAGATTTCTTGCAGTCCTGGTCGGTGAAACAGACAGGGAGTCAAATTTGATGTTGATGTCGTGGTGTATGGTAGGTTTAGCTGGGATGACCAGCAGTTCAGTCTTTGAGAGGTTCAGCTGGAGGTGGTGTGCCTTCATCCATGTAGCTATGTCTGAAAGGCAATCTGAGATCCGTGCTGAAACCAGGGGGTCGTCAGGTGGAAAGGACAGATAGAGCTGTGTGTCGTCTGCATAGCAGTGGTATGAGAAGCCGTGCGAACGGATAATCTGTCCCAAGGAGGTGGTGTAGATAGCAAAGAGGAGGGGGCCCAGCACTGAGCCCTGGGGGACCCCTGTGGTGAGATGGTGAGGTGCAGATAGCTGACCAAGCCATGATACGTTAAACGAGCGTCCTGTGAGGTAGGATTCAAACCAGGAGAGAGCAGCTCCGGAGATTCCCATGTCAGCGAGTATAGAGAGAAGGATACGGTGATTAACCGTGTCAAAGGCAGCCGATAAGTCAAGCAGAATGAGTACTGATGATCGAGCGGTCGCCCTGGCTTCTTTTAAGGCTTCTGTTACAGACAGCAGAGCCGTTTCGGTAGAGTGGCCGCTTTTGAACCCAGACTGATTTGGATCCAGAAGGTTGTTCTGTGAAAGGAAGTCAGAGACCTGTTTGGAGACTGCTCGTTCAATGCCTTTGGATAGGAAAGGCAGTAGTGAGACAGGGCGGTAGTTCTCGACTTGAGCAGGGTTGAGAGAAGCTTTCTTAAGTAACGGTGTTACCCGGGCCATTTTGAACGCTGTTGGAAATGTGCCGGAGGTTAGCGAGGCATTGATCACATGTGTGATAGCTGGAGCGATGGTCGGGCTGATGGACTGAAGTAGGCTCGTAGGTATAGGGTCCAGCGAGCATGTGGTAGGACGGCTGCATGTCAGGAGTCTGGACACTTCACTCTCGGAGAGAGGCGTGAATGCTGAAAAAGATGTTCCAGCAGTCCCTAGAGGTTGTAGGAGTGCGGTATCTGAGTCAGATGCGTTGAGTGGGCATGTAGAGAATTGACTGCTGATTGCCGCCACTTTGTAAAAAATGAGGCGAGGGTATCTGCAGTAAGGCTGGATGGAGGAGGAGGCAGCTGAGGGTTGAGTAGCGATTTGAAGGTTGAGAAAAGTTTTCGAGTGTCTGTAGCGCTGTTGATTTTGTCATTGTAGAAAGCAGTCTTAGCAGCAGTGATGCTGGCTGAGAAGGAGGTCAGGAGTGTCTGGTCGTCAGCTAGTTTGGATTTGTGCCATTTCCTCTCCGCGGCTCTGAGTTTGGTGCGCTGTGATCGGAGGGTATCATTTAGCCATGGATGAGAATGTTTGGATCGAGCTGGCCTTGTGGTAAGAGGGCACAGCTCGTCTAGACACGAGGTCAGTGTGGAGCAGAGCGAGTCAGTGGCTTCATTAACCTCCAGAGAGGAGAAGGTGTTGAGTGGAGGTAGACCGGAGGCAACCACAGAGGAGAAGTGCGTTGGAGACAGGTTCCGGATGTTGCGGCGGAACGTGACCATCGGCTGAGGAGCCGGAGGCTGTTCTGTCAGGCTGACGTTGAACTGGATGAAGAAGTGGTCAGAAAGATGGAGAGGCGTCACCATGAGGGTGTCTGTGCTGCAGTTCCGAGTGAAAATCAAGTCAAGCTCTTTGCCAGCTTTGTGAGTCGGTGGGCTTTGAACCAGTTCGAGGTCAAAGTGGATGTTCATATCACCGAGAACAAGAAGCGGACAGTCATGCTCAGGGATGGAGGATAGCAGAGTGTCAAGTTCGTCAATAAAGTCGCCTAGTTGGCCTGGAGGGCGGTAGATGACCAGCACGTAGAGTTTTGCTGGGGCGATCACTGTGATGGCATGGAATTCGAATGAGACATATTTGTTTGAAGGCAGTAGCGGGGTGAATTTCCATTTGTTGGAGATCAGCAGGCCTGTCCCGCCTCCTCGTCCAGATAGGCGAGGGGTGTGGGATAGTGTAAGGTTAGTGGAGAGTGCAGCCGGGGTGGCAGTGTTCTCTGGTTTGATCCAAGTCTCAGTGAGAGCAAGGAGTTCCAATGAAAGGTGGTTGGCATAGCCAGCTATGAAGTCCGTTTTGTTGACTGCGGATTGACAGTTCCACAAGCCCATGGAGAAGGAGGTTTCTGTCGGTGAGGACCGTTTAATACTCACTATACAGGAAGTGCATTTTAACAGTAATGTCAGCAATGTATAGCAGACATCCCAACCTAACCTACTTAGATACTGAAATTCAGATGTTTGTTCAATAATGTCTAAGTACACCAAATAAGGAAGGCCTATTGATAGAAATTGTTATAGTAAAATATGTAGATTTTTCTTCATGTAGCCTTGGCAACTAGCCATCTTGTATAGGCCTGAGTAATATGCAAATGAAATTACACTTGTTAAACTCACCTCAACAAGTCTTTTGCAATCATTTAACCCGCCGTGAGCAATGCTAAAGTCACTGTTACAAACAGTGCAGTGTGCAAGACTTATCATTATGTTTTAATCTTATGAGACAATTGGGTACACTTTTGCGTAGTCTGATGTAAAATGGGTCTTAAATCTTCCTTTTTGAGGGGCACTGACGCTGTCATGACGCTCCTGTTCCTAGATACACTGACTTAACTGATTAATTAAGTTTGGGAGAAAAGAGATATAAGCACACTTACACTGAAAACTGATTGGTTGATTTAGCAAAACAGACCAGGATGCTCTCTGTCTTGGATGCGCTTCAGGCACAAATGCACCACTCCTCTCTCTCTCCCTCTCCATTGTGTGCGCGTTAAACTCATATGCACACGCGATTTGAAGTCTGGTCTGGCTTGCGTGCTCTTGTTCGCTCTAGGTTCTGGGAGATTTTATGTAATTTGCGGGCGTCAGAAAGCCGGTATCAATATGTGGGAGACTCCCAAAACTTCGGGAGACTTGGTATGTCTAGCTAGACAGCACTTTGTCGCCAGCACAGAATGTACAATGTACCTTAATGTTGTCATGTTTAGCTGACACAAACTCAAAGTAATGACTGATGAAATGTGCATCTCTCTCTCTCCCTCCATTGTTGTTTACGTTTGTGTCGCTGCGTGGTTTTACACGTGAATTGTGCTCATGCTGAAAACGTGAGCATAGCCTACATGACATTAATCCCCAAGACAAGAAGAAAGCAAAGAATATATCTTTTTACTAAGGAAAATTACAAAAATAGTAACGCACAGTAACTTAGATAAGTAACTTTAATCTGATTACTGGTTTGTAAATAGTAGTGCGTTAGATTACTCGTTACTGAAAAAAGTGGTCAAAATACACTAAGTAACGCGTTACTGGCATCACTGCTTGCATCACTCACAATTGTGGTCGCCTTGCGGGTGAGGTGGGAGGTGTAAATGTCCTTCAGGGAGGGGAGTGAAGCACCAATAATCCTTCCAGCTGTGTTCACTATGCGCTGCAGGGCTTTCCTGTTGTATTCAGTGCAGCTTCCGCCCCACACAGCGATACAGCTGGAGAGGATGCTCTGAATGGTGCCTCGGTAGAATGTGGTCATGATGGCTGGTGGAGCACTTGCTCGCCTGAGTTTCCACAGGAAGTACAGGCGGCGCTGAGCTTTCTTCGCCAGATTGCCAGAGTTTAGGCGGGCAAATAAAACTTTTAGTTGAATGGATCTCAATAGAGTGGCGAAGTCCCGCCCCTTCCGTTTGCCTCCATGGGACCTATCTTTCAAAAAATTTTGAACGCCAGCATATGGCGAAAAAGAAATTATTTTCTGGTCCCGGTTGACTTGTGCCTTGAATTACCCATATGATGTTTGTCAATTTTAAACACAATTTTTCATGTAAAGACATTTGCAGTTTTTTTCGTAACTACTGAATTACAACAGATCGTAATTCCAGCGACTACAAACCCATCAGTCGCGCTAGTGACGTTAGCTCATTCACAGCCACACAGATTGTACAAGCATACCAGCAACAGGTCTTAATTGGGCTTTCCTTGCCGATGAAAATACCATGAGTCAGAGGATTAAACACATCAGGTAAGTTGTATTCGTCCATAGACTGTACATTAGATACTGTTAAGAGACATAGCAGGCAGCAAGATGCAACCGTTAACTAGTATAACAGCTCTTATCGTTTCATTACGTTGGTGACGTACATCGTTCGAGACGAGAGATGTAGTCCACTGAGCGGATTCGCACAAAACCAACATAACTTTTGAAGTCTATCGAACAACAGTACTTTCTTGACGTGAAAAATTATCTTTTAAATTCACACACATCATATGTGAAATTCGTGGCACAATTCAAACTGGACAAAAAAATAATTGTTATCTCTCCGTTAACTCCCGTTCATAATTTTTTGAAAGATAGGTCCCATGGACCGGAAGTAGAAGGGCGTGACTTCGCCACTCTATGACAAAATCGTTGTTGGGGCGTTTTTTTTGCTGATGAGGGCGGGTTTTTGAGCGTGATTGAGCGTGATCTTATACAAGTTATATAAATAGCCTAGGACCGTTAGCATTGGTTGAGTGATGGAGGCCAATTTGATTATTGGTGTTTGTAGAAAACCATAAATGCGGTTACCAAGCAAATTGATATCAGCGCCGTAATTGTATCTTCTGACTGTCATCTCATTCTTTTCTGACCAGCCTACTAACAGGAGCTAAGTGAATTAGCCACAACGCGTTCGCTAACACAATGGTTTTCTAATGGAAAATATACCTGAAAGATAACCTGTCTATGAAGCATCCTAAACAGGCTGGGACATTTCTGCTTGCTAAATAGGTTTTCCTGCTGTCGATTCGCACACAGTCCTTGGTGGCCCTGTCAGTGCTTTGTAAAATGTTGCGTTAAGACCAAAAAAAGTCTCAAAAAGCATCTGAGCTAACGTTCATTCCCAAACACCACTTCAATCCTCTATTTTCAAAGGTGTTTCAAGTAAGGAAGAGCATGGTCTGAAGTCTGAAAAATCATTTTGGTTCTCGTTTTCAGAGCACCTAAACACCTTGTGGGAATATACAAAGATTTATTTGATATTTTTTCCTTTATTCTCCACGATCCCTTCTTTTTAAAAACACCAATTTGACTTGTCTAATGCAAATCTTCCTTTTTTACTTTCCACCCTGAACATGGACAAAAAGTACTATTGAGATCAATATGTTTTGTATAGAGTTACCACAGGTTACTCTATACAACCACAGGTGGCACCAGTTCTCTAGATGTGTGTGCTTACCATTCATGCTGGCGTGCCTGATAGTGACTGCTGTTGTCGTGCTAAGCTTATGCTCCTGTCTCTAAATAGGCACAGTGTAGACTAGACCTACTTGCTATGTCGCTTGATTTTCTGTAACAAATGCAGCCTGTAGCCTAGGCTACTTCAGCAAACCCAGACTGGTGTGGCATCAGTTTCACTTTTAAAACGCAACAGTGTAGCGAGAGGGAGTGTGCAGGCTATTTATTTAATTTGCAGCATGACAGACGAACACCCATTGTGAGCGCACTCCACGAACCAGTGGCATCTTTAGTAGCATTTTTTAAATTATTATTTTCCCCCAGCAATCAGTACAAATAAGCATCGGTAGGCTAAACATAAAAATTAATCAAGATAGATCTGGCCAAAAGTGGGCCGTTTGCGGTCGTGGGCCCGGAGCGACTGCCCCCCCGCTCCCTCCACTTATGGGTAGAATTGAAATGGTAGGCTACTTGTTACTTCATTATGCTAAATTAGTACATCAAAAACTGTTGTGACTGTCTGACTGACAACATTTTGTTTTGTTAGTAATTCTAATCCTGCATAATTTCAATGGAGAATGCTATGCTAGACAAGGTAAATCAACCGAACCAGCTAACCAGAGGTTAGACATGGGCTACTATCCATTAACGTAAAATAACTGAAGTTGAAGTGAAAGCAATTCACGTTTATTGAGTCCCATTGTGTTGATCTTTCTTGTGATGTGTAGATGTGGCTCATAATCTGTCCATAATGCCAAGGGGTATAAATACGAATTCTTCTCATTTGTTGCTTTAACAGTAGGTTATTAAGTGCATGGCTTTATTTGCATAAAATATGTAAAGAAAATGTAGGGAGTTATTTATAATTTGGCCAGGATTATTTCACTTCCCTATCCCAGAACCCCCACACTTTTAAAAAGCTTGACAGGCCCCTGCCCTTGAGCAAGGCACCTAACCCCTCACTGCTCCCTGAGCGCCACTGCAGCATGGCAGCTCGCTGCTCCGGGTCATTGTGTGATTCACCTCACTGTGTGTTCACTACGTGCTCTGTGGGTTACACTAATTCACGGATGTGATAAATGCAGAGACCAAATTCCTTGTGTACGCAAGTATTCTTGGCCTACAAACCTAATTTATGATTTACAATTACATTCTTACACATTCCTCTTTTCAGAGCATGTTCCACCATCATCACATAAATCATCATATAATTGCTAATTTGTACTTAAAAGCTGCAGAGTATCATCAAAATTCTTGATATCAGCCAATGCCCCTACAGTAGGCTACCTTTCACTGACTCCGGTATTATTGCTTCTCATTTCTTTGTAAGTGTTCATTTATTGATAAAGAGTAAATGTTTGTGGACAAAATACATACATTTTCATAACCAACTACATGTACATCCCACCATGAAGCCTACTGATGAAGAATTCATGTAATGGTAAAAGAAACTGCAAATAAATATGAGAATAATATCAATATATGTGCAATAGGCTATTCAAACTTTTAAAGTCATGTAGTGCATGCTTTTGTATTACTTGGCAATCATCAACCATTTAGATAACATCTTTTAACAAACACATTGTAAGTACTAAATAAATTGTATACACATTTCATAGATAAAATATAACCAAAAATATTTCAGAATGTTGCCGAAAACACAACTAAGTCGAAATATATCATAAAGTCATTGTGTCATTCATTCATTATGGCATGATCATATAGTATTTATGAGGTTGTTGTCTTTTATCTATGTATTCTTTCACATACTCAGACAAATTTGTTTCTGATTGATTTCATATCGAGGGCTGATTAAAAAAAAAGAAAATCACTTAACTTGCATGAGAGAAGACTCGGGGCTACATATTTGACACCTTAAAATTATTTTCATGCTCTTTTGAAACCACGGGTAGAACAAAGCATATATAATCGGATTGAACAAAGAATTCAGGTAGAGTAGGGCTGATGTGTAATTCAGTACTGCCTCTAAGATTTGGGAGTTTATACCAGGAATAACACTAGCAAAGTAATATGGCACAACACATAACAAAAAGACAGACACTAATATTCCAAGCACTTTTGCAGCTTTTCTCTCTGATCGTTTAGACACATTATCATTCTTGCTATTTGGATTTCCCTGACTGTTAGCTGCCCTGATGGCAGTGGCATGTTTCCTGGCAATGCCAAAGATTATCAGGTACAGTACAAACATAATGCAGCAAGGCAATACAAACACCACTACAAAATCAACCCAAGACCATATTTCATCAACAGCAATGAGACAGTCATGTGGACAGAGTGTCAGTGCATGAGTAAAGTAACCGTTGTCGTACAGAAGAGCAAAATTGTAAGCCATAGAAAAGACCCAGTCTAGGGAGGCCAAAATGATCATGAGGTTCACAGTGATTTTCTTGGAATAGTAAAATGGATTGCTCAGAGCCATGCACCTATCCACTGCAATGAGAGCCACAATATGGATAGATGCACAGGTCAAGTGGAATGACACAAAGTTGAAAAAAGCACAAGCTCTTGTTCCAAAAAACCAGCATGATTCTATCAGCCAAATAAATTGCATTGGCATTACAAAAATTCCCACAAAGAAATCAGTCACAGCCAAGACAAAAAGGAGCACATTAGTTGGTGTGTGAAGCTGTTTGAAGTGACACACCGATGTAATAACAAGCAGGTTGCCACCCACAGTGATTAGCACAGCAAGTATTGCAGACACATACAAAGCCACATATGATGTAGTCACTGTTGATTTCCCAAAGCACGAAACACAATCGTCCAGAAGGCTGTCATTGTTGAATCTGTTTGTCTTTATGTATGTTGGCTCAGTGTAGAGCTCTCTAGAAACGGAATAGGATTCCAATGACATGATCAGACACTTAGTGAATCAGACCTATCGGTGTTCTGTATTTATAAAAGTTTAACTCCACAGACACTCCCCACTACCCCATGCATTGTTTATTTCTGATGATTCATGATGTATTCCTCAAGGATCAAGCATCTTCATCTCTAATTTTAACATGGACATCTTGTTTAACACATATACAGTATATGTTTTAATGGCAGATCTCGTATTCAAATGCACTACATTTCTAAAATCAAATTGTTTAAAATGTACTAATGTGTACAGAACACCGATAGGTCTGATTCACTAAGTGTCTGATCATGTCATTGGAATCCTATTCCGTTTCTAGAGCTCTACACTGAGCCAACATGATCAAAATTAAAAGGACTAGGGCTGTCAAGAGATTATTTTTTAAAATCGCGATTAATCACTGAATTTCTATAGTTAATCGCAATTTAGACCATTTTAATTTTGATCATATTCATGCAATTTAGACCATTTTAATTTTGATGATATTCATGATTTGTTCATTTTTGTAAGTACTCATTGATTTTTGGGATTTATCAATTTTGTTGTTTTTACTCTTACCAAGAACAAACCAGAAATTGCACCATTGCATTTGGCACACAATTTCAATTCTATATTTGAGGAATTTAAAAAAACATATAATAAATTGTCATAAGAAACCCACTGATAAAATAAAAAATGTTGGGTTATGTTGTAATCCTGGTTCTCTGAGTGAAGAGACCATCTCTCCACTTCGTTACATATTCCAAAAGTACGGGGAATGACCCCCCACCTGCTAAGGACCGTGGATAGGCTTTAAGACACACCGGCTCACCCGGACAAGCCCAACTCGAACCTATAAAACAACTGTGTTGGCATGTAATCACTAATAGTTTCATCGGAACGGGTCCCCGAGCGGCCTGATGACTGGAGAGGTGGCCTCTTCACTGAGAGAACAAGGGTTACAACATAACCCAATGTTCTCTATCGTCTCGAGACCATCTCTCCACTCCGTTACATTTCTATGGAAGCATATGAGTAGCTTTATTCAAATGAGAATGCAATCTGCAATATGCAATTCAAAAAGACATTACATTATGCAGTTTGACAATTCATTATGCAATTTAATATTGCAATTTGCAATAATATCCAACAAATTGTATTTTAATCTGCAAAGTGACAATGAAATCCTAAAATCAATTCCAATAATTTTGGTTAAAAAATAGAATAAACATGGATTGAATTGCATTCCATTTTGCCATGGTACTTCAGTCTCAAAATTCAAATGGCAATTCATTTTGCATTTCAATTTTCAATATTCAGTTTCATAATTTAACTGTCAATTCGTTTTGCAATTTAATATTTAAGGTGCAATGTAGGATTGCATTTTAAAAACATATTTGGCAAAACTGTCAATGCCAGCCTGAAAAGATTTTGGATTATTTTGGGCAAAATGTTTTGCCATCGTTTTGAGGCATTTTATTCAAATGGAAAAGAAATAGCGCCCCCCGTGATTGCATTGCACTTTGGTCACGCTCTTTGTGTTGCAAAATTCAATGGCCATTCAATCTGCCAAACGCATTGCAATCTGTCAAGTCACTCGTCAAGGCGGGAACTAGGCTACGTCACTTCCATGTTTACGTCTTACCCAGTTAGCGCTTGACGAATTGACAGTTAAATGACGAAACTGAATATTGAAAATTGAAATGCAAAATGAATTGCCATTTGAATTTTGAGACTGAAGTACCATGGCAAAATGGAATGCAATTCAATCCATGTTTATTCTATTTTTTAACCAAAATTATTGGAATTGATTTTAGGATTTCATTGTCACTTTGCAGATTAAAATACAATTTGTTGGATATTATTGCAAATTGCAATATTAAATTGCATAATGAATTGTCAATTGCATAATGTAATGTCTTTTTGAATTGCATATTGCAGATTGCATTCTCATTTGAATAAAGCTACCCATATGCTTCCATACATTTCATATGTACAGGGTAACTCTTTAAGACACCCCGCGAGGAGATGGCCCAGGAAGGCCCAGACCAAGAACCACTGTCGACCCAGTCACCATGAACAGACAGCGCATGGAGCTCACTAATCCTCTTTGCAGAAGTAATGGCCAAGAGGAAAGCTCTCTTAAGAGAAAGCCACTTCAGGTTGGTGTGAGTGAGGGGCTCAAAAGGCGGAAACGTCAGTGCCTCAAGGACGAGGTCCAGATCCCATGGTGGGACAGGAGGGCCAGCACTGCGAATCTCCGTGCTCCTCTGAGGAAACGGGAGATCAGGGAACAGCCGTCCTCTTAGGGGCCAGGCCACCAGCCGGAGCCCTGCTGGGAAGGGATGGAACAGTTTACCGTCTGCCTGGGATAGGAGGTCCCTCCGGAGAGGAAGCGACCTCCGCTCTGCTGAATCGTGACCAGACCTCCTCAACCACCTGGCGGTGGAGTCTCCACTCTCTGGTATGTGGGCCACCTCTTGACAAGATGTCGGCCACAGCATTCAAGGCCCCCGGCACATGCTCTGAGAGAGCTGAACAGGGGCTGATCCCATAGCCACAGGTCCGTCACCAGACTGCAAAGGGCTGGAGACCCCAAGCCCCCCTGTCTGTTTATATAGGCTGTAGTCACCATGCTGTTGGTCCTCACCATCACATTTTGGCCTCTTAGCCACAGTAGAAAGTGCCGGAGGGCAAGGAGAGCGGCTCTCAGCTCCAGGACATTGATGTGCTGGGATAGCCAAGGGTCCGTCCAGAGATGCCCTGACCTTCGAGAACGGCACTCCAGCCTACTGGGGATGCATCTGTAAAAGCGACCCGGCGACGAATCACTGGTCCCATGGCACTCCCCCTCTCGGTGTTGGTTGGATCTTTCCACCGGCGTAGGGCTCGGTGAAGCCTGCGGTACACAGTCACCTTGGCATGGGAGGGCCCTTGGGGGCACAGGCCTAGGCTCAACAGGCACCTCTGGACTGGGTGCATGTGAAGGAGGCCCAAGAGGCAAAGGCAGAATCTCCACTCCACTCCACCTGGGGGTGCAACGTGAAGCAACCGAGACATGCGGCGAAAGACTGCTGTCTCGCCGGTGAGAGAGTTACGATTGCCCTCCTGGAGTCCAGGGCCATGCCCAGGAAGGTGGTGATCTGGGAATGCTGGTGATCTGGGAATGCTGGAAGGTGGTGATCTGGGAATGCTGGAGTCTGCTTTTCTTGGGATTGGGGTGCCCAGTGGCTGAAAGTGGTACTAAAGTTTCACGCAGCTTCACGTCACGTAATGCGCGACTGAAGTGGCCATTTCAAAGTAATGCCCACTGTAACAGTGGAGATCAAACAATCAGTGATTACACGCCAACACAGGTGTTTTATAGTTTCGGGTTGGGGCGTGTCCGGGCGAGCCGGTATGTCTTAAAGCCTATCCACGGTCCTTAGCAGGTGGGGGGGTCATTCCCCCGTACATATGGAATATGTAACGGAGTGGGAGAGATGGTCTCGAGACGATAGAGAACGGTTTATTTTATGTTTTAGCCAATCTCAGGTGATTAGATCACCAGAAACAGGATTTGAGGTTGGTATTTAGATAGAGGTGTGAATGGCTCTAAAGGAGAAGAGTATTCTAGGAATATAAATAATATGGAAACTTCACTCATGGTTTTCTTCAGGGGGCCAATGAGGTTCGTCTGTTTGAGGACACCAGTCTGTGTCCCGTGCCTGCCTAGTGAGTCACCATCATGCCCAAGGACATCCAGCTGGCTCTTCCCATTTACAGGTGGCATGCTTAAATTCTTAAGAATATCTCTAAACTGCAAAATTGGGCTTCACTGTGAAACACAGTGATATGAAACACATAAAAAAACGGGGCTATCCGAGAGGTGGGGCTCAGTGGACACATTCTTAAACTATTTCACCCATACTGTACTTCTCCTTTTTACTTATATGATATTCCCTTATTTTGCA
This sequence comes from Alosa sapidissima, assembly GCF_018492685.1. Taxonomy (NCBI): domain Eukaryota; kingdom Metazoa; phylum Chordata; class Actinopteri; order Clupeiformes; family Clupeidae; genus Alosa; species Alosa sapidissima. Next base: position 30,183,185 of record NC_055962.1, on the reverse strand, counting down.
CTTCTAGACACTCTCTCTTATTTTCCCACCTCTTCTTCATTTGTTGTGCTGTAGGGTGTTAGATATGGAAAATGACCCAAAAGGCCCACAAGCTCCTACAATACACTTCAATGCATCTGGATAGAGCAGATAATTTTATTTCAATGCAAAGGCCTCCGTCACTACATATCAGGAAACTTGTTTCTCTGTGGCCTAGACCAGTGTTTCTCAAAGTGTGGTCCGGGGACCACTGGTGGTCTGCAAGCTATCCCAAGTGGTCCGCTAGCAGACATGGTAAAATATAATATAGATGAGTTGTTTGCAATGTTGAACCAACTTGTATGTAAATCCAAACAGTTCTGCAACATGCCTACAGTATGTAAGCTACGCCAGTTTAAATCATATGAATCCTCTGACACAATAAGCAAGGTGAGTAAGCCTATTGTGTAATATATTGTTGAAGTAGGTTTACTCTTTCTTTTAGCAAGTGGTCCGTGAGGTTTTTTTTTTATTGGTTAAGTGGTCCTTGGTCTGATAAAGTTTGAGAAACACTGGCCTAGACAACAGCCAAAAGCATTTGTAAAGAAATGATTCTTTGGAGGCTTCTCTGTAATAGAGAAAGAGTAAACCGCAAGTGGCAGCTATGAGGCCTCCAGTGAACCAATGGCTGATGTGCCTGATATACTGAAAAAGTCAATGCTATGACATTTATGGGTGAGCGATTTGAAACACACAACTAGGTGCTACAGATCCTCAGTTCTGCCTCTCAGATGTCAAGTGAATCTTTCTAGGCTCACTGCATGGAAGCTAAAAACACTCTTTAGAGATGACTGTGGCACCATCGGTATGACTCTGGCGCACAAGATTGAGAATTTCCATAATCTGCCAGGTATGATGACTGCTTTTGAGCTACTTTCCTTTCTCTGTGGAAAAAAAAAATCCTAAAGAAACTGTATCTTAACCTTTGTATAGGCCTAAGAATTGCATTCACTCTACCAGCAATAAGATGAAATGAAACATCGGCAGAAATGAGATTTTTTTTTATAAATTAAAGCTAATCAAAAGCAAGTGGTCAGTCCACCATGTGCATAAGTCTATGGTGACATCATTGGTAATTATGAAAGTCCAGAAGATTAATGTTTTGATTGCAAGATTTAATTCAACCATTCAAATGTGTACACTTACATGTAACAATTGTGTGATTGCATATGGCAGAACTGCATTGGCTTAACTATGTGTCATTGGGGCAGCCGTGGCCTACTGGTTAGCGCTTCGGACTTGTAACCGGAGGGTTGCCCGTTCGAACCCCGACCAGTAGGAACAGCTGAAGTGCCCTTGAGCAAGGCACCTAACTGCACTGTGTTCACTGTGTGCTGAGTGTGTTTCACTAATTCACAGATTGGGATAAATGCTGTACTTTCTCACTTTCTTCCAGGCAGTCCTGATAGTGGTATGCTGATGCTGAAAGAGCCCAGCCTGTAGAGGGAGCCAAAGTTAATCAAACTTAGTCATCTTGAGATTGTCTAGAAAATGTCAGATATTAAGGAAGTATTGTTTGATTGTATTATTTGTTTATACCTCATTCTGTTCTGTCACCGAACAAAGAAAGATGCTAGAGGGGAAGTGGGGGCGGTTGTAGTGGGAGCACTGGGGTGACTTGTGACTAATGGCAAATGGTTTACCGGGGCCGTGTGCCAGGTAGGAGGGGCCCTGAGCAGCAGGCTACAGAGGTGTCAGGACTGGCGCTGTCATATCTTACGGAACAACGTACTGTCGCACCTAATGGAAATGTATCTCTGTTTTCTCTTTAAGTGTTCCCCATCATGGGAAGTACTGAAAAAAGAAATGACAGTAGCATCAGCAATAGTATAAACAATAGTATAAACATCCATTCCATAGGTCTCCTACACAGCCATAGAGTGTCAGAGGATATTCCTTCAACGTAGTGTGTCCATATACGGTCTCTCAAGTCATGTTTTCTCTCTAAATGTTTGCTGATGAAGAGTTAATGCACTCACACAATATCGTTTTTATGTAGGCTATATGGTCTCTTCAATTAAAATATAATAATAAAATTAAAAAAAAAGATATGCAAGTAATCAAGTCTGATGAACATGTGTGTATTCATCAATGAACAGGATAAAACCAGCATATTGAATCATTCACATCCTCAGATGAGTTTGAGAGCTAGGGCCTAATTACAGAAAAATAGGAAATCCTATCTTCCTCTGACAGAGGCATGCTATTTTGAATTTAGGACAGGGTCTGTGCCATGTGAGGGCAGCCATGGTCCACTGGTTAGCACTCTGGACTTGTGCCGGTTCGAGCCCCGACCAGTGGGCCATGGCTGAAGTGCCCTTGAGCAAGGCACCTAACCCCTCACTGCTCCCCGAGTGCCGCCGTTGAAGCAGGCAGCCGGGATTAGTGTGTGCTTCACCTCACTGTGTGTTCACTGTGTGCTGTTTGTGTTTCACTAATTCACCGATTGGGTTAAATGCAGAGACCAAATTTCCCTCACGGGATCAAAAAAGTATATATACTTATACTTATATTCTAACTTAGGATTATTGATTTGTGAAGTAAGATGGTTCTGTAATGGCCAAATTCCTATCTTAAGTGAAGATAGGATTTTTTCCTAAAGGCTGTTTGGAAACATGCTTCTGTAATACCAAAAATCCTAAATTCCATTCTATGAGAGGATTTCAGAGTTAGGAACTTTCTGTAATGAGGCCCCTGGTTACAAAAAAAATAAATAAATCACTTCAGCTGCATGAGAGAGGACTCGGGGGTACATATACGACACCTCAAAATCAACTTCAAGCTTTTTTGAAACCAGGGGTAGAACAAAGCATAAATAATTGGATTAAACATAGAATTCAGGTAAAGTATAAGGGACGTGTAGTTTAGCACATCCTCAAACACTTGGCCGTAGAGAAACTCAGCCATAACACTACCAGTGTAATATGGAACAACACATAACAAAAATACAAACACAAGTATTCCCAGCACTTTGGCAGCTTTTCTCTCAGATCGTTTGGGCATGTTCTCATTCTTGCTTCCATTTACATTGATCTGATTATTATTAGCTGCCCTGATGGCATTGGCGTGCCTCCTGGCAATAGCAAAGATTTTGATATACAATATAAACATGATGGAGCAAGGTAATGCAAACACCACCACAAAATCAATCCAAGACCAAATTTCGCTCACAGCAACAGGACATTCGCTCGGACACAATGTCAGCGAGGTCGTGAAAAAAAAGTTGCAGTAAAGAAGAGAAGAATTATACCCCACTGAAACCGCCCAGGTAAACAAAACCACGATGACAGCGAGCTTCACAGTGATTTGCTTGGTATAGAGAAAGGGATTGCTGAGAGCCAGGTATCTGTCCACTGCAATGAGAGCCACATTATGAACAGACGCTGTTGTCAATTGGAATGCAAAAAAGTTGAGAAAAGCACACATAGATGTCCCAAAGAACCAGCATGCCTCTATCATCCAGATGAATCCCAGTGGCATCACAAACAGTCCCACCATGAAATCTGCCACAGCTAAGGAAAGGATAAGCACATTAGTTGGCGTATGCAGCTGTTTGAAGTGACACACCGATATTATGACAAGCAGGTTGCCGAACACAGTTACTATAACAGCAAGTATTGCAGATATATAGAAAAACACATATTCTGGTGTAACCATTGTTTTCCCGAAGCAAGAAACACACTTGTCCTTATGGCTGTGATTGCTGAATTCAAATGTGCTTTTTCCTAGGTCTGTTCGCTCAGTAAAGAGCCCCCTAGAAAGTGAATAGGAATCCAATGGCATGATGGGACTCCTAGTGGATCAGACCTTTAGCTGTATAGTATTTATACTCTTTTAAACAGGCACTCTCACTCTCCCGCCCCATTTTTTTTATTTCTTTCTTGTAAGCTCTGATGATGTATGGTACCATCATGCATTGTAATCTGAGGTTTGAAAACAGGTTTAGGCTTGCTCTTATGAGACTGGGTCATTTAGTGGCTATCGAATTACGCCAGCGAATAAGATTAACGTTAGGCGTACAGGTTACAATGACAGGCCCATTCAATTTCCCTTACACCACTGAGTGAACCATTCAACATTACATCTGTAGCTGTATTTGACAGAGTGAAATAAAGCTTACTATAGCATACAAGTTGTTTTATGTTTTGTTTTTTAAGCACAGCTAACAATGAAGGCCTGTACCCAGGTCTGTGTGGGGTACTGCTCTAGCAAGGCCTAATACTGGCCAGTAGGCAGGCCCAATAAAACAGTTTTGGAATGCCTAGGATCAGCCAAACCTGCACACAATAGTCAGTTATCAGTGTATGATAGTCTGTCAATGGTTATGTTGTTGATGAGAATTAATGTACTGTGAAAATAAGCATCTGCTAGATCAGTGGTTACAAACCAATCATCTGTCCATTCACTGCAGCCTGTAAGGGTCGGCATGATCAGGTGACAAGGAATTTTTTTTAAGACAGCTGATCCGACCTAGGAGGTCTGAGACCGGCATCAACTAATCCTCTTCAGAGTCAAAAGCTACATCAACTGGGCATCAGGCTAGCTGGAGAAACCAACAAAACTCATTGGACAGCAGCAAGGGACACAGACCTGCGTGTCTCACGTCCTGGCAGTGTGCATTGGGAAGAAGAAGGCTGAACCTGAGGTCCTAGGGCTTCACAGTATGGACAAACCAAAAGGACATAGCAATGAGCACCAAGTCTGGGCAATGAGGACCAATGTTCTGGCTTTAGACAAGACACACACAGCATGTGGATGAATTTGTGTAGGCCACTTGTGCTGCTGCTGCCATATCCTGTTTACTGGTTCTAATTTCAGAACGCTTTACCTGTTAGGGTTCTTTTTTCTAGAGTGGATAAAGGCGCAATAAGATAGAATTTGATGAGTGGACAATGTCCACTGGAAATCGGTGATGGCATGAATGGCATTTTAAGAGAGATGCCTTTACAATGCCTCTTACCGCTACTTACAATAGAGTTAAAGATCATTATGACTTAAAGGGAATGCTTTATTAAAGTCTCTGCATAGATAGGTCATTTGTTACTGCATTTGGCATCAGAATCAGGGCTTTGAACCGGTTCAAGGAACGAAAACAAAAACCGGGAACTTTTTGTATTTTACAGGGAAGAGGAATGAAACCGGAAACGTTATTATTTTTTATGTTCTGGAACAGGAACACTTATTTAAAAATAATGGTAACCGGTTAATACGTTCCTCAAAGTTTTCGTTGCCTAATTAACTAAAAAAAAAAAAGTAATTATTTTCCTGCGCACATTTGTGGCCGCTTTATTTGTTGACCCTAGGTATAGGCTATTTTTGACAGATAATCAGGCTGAGATGGCGAAATTACACCTGTGCCGCACTTGGGACATGATCTAAAACCTGTCCGCCGCCCCCAACACAGACAGCGTAGCTGAGCGTTCATCATCTTCATCTGAAGATGATGATGAAATTGAGAAGCTGCTGGTGGCTAAAGAAAGAGAAACCACTGTCATACAAAGGGGACGAGTTCCCATTGCATCGTTGTTAGATGCCTATTGCAGAGAAGCGCGTTTAAAGCGCACCGAGAATGTTCTTCGTTATTGGGCGTCCATGGCCGCTTCAAATGCAGATATGCACAAACTCGCAATGTCCGTCATAACGCTCCCCGTGACCCAAGTCAGCGTGGAGCGCGCATTTTCATCTTTGAAGTTTATTCTTTCTCTGCTTAGGTCGTCCCTGAATGACAAAATTCTGGAGGATATTCTTTTCATCCGCTTGAATAAACAGTTTGGAATGTAGGCTGACCCATTTGCACTTCTGTCTTTCTTGGTTAATTAACGTCAGATATGGGGAGTAATCTGCTTTTGTGACTGCATGATTTCTTTTATTTTTATTATTATTGGCTGTTAGGCATATTTTTTGCATCGTGGAAGGCAATTTACTCTCGTTAGGCCTAATGTCAGTTACAAATCTTTGTTTTTTTGTTGTTTGTTTAAAAATGCCAGGTTGGTATAGGCATTTTTTTAGTTTTTGCGAACTGTTAAATGTGAGCCACTGTTATTACAGGCTATAATTAGTAGGCTATGTTTGTTGATAAACAATAGGCCCTACCTGATGAAACAGGCCTAATTGCAAGTAGGCCTAAGCAAGACAAAACAAAAGACTTGTTACGGTATGAGTAGGCCTACTGGACCTACTCGGCCTTTCCCCCGACAGTTGGAATTTGTTGTTGCCCGAGTGGCATAACCACGTGTCTTAATAATGTGGTTACGTTTGTGTGGAAATTTTCTCTTTTAACAATAAACTACACATTTGAAATAATTGTAGGCCTATTTAATTATTATTATTTAATAATGGTTGTAATATTATTACATTTGGTTTAAGCTGGATGAGAAAGATGTGACATAATTCTAAAGCATTAAACAGCTGACAGGAACGAAATTAACCGTTCCGGGAACAGTATTTTTTTGTTTTAACCGGTTCGGGAACGTCAATTTATTGGTGGAACTCATAACCGGAAACGTTATAATTCCGTTTCTGTTCGGAACGAACCGATTGAAAAAATCGGTTCAAAGCTCTGATTACAACACCTCATTTTTACTTTTTTGTGTTTAACTAGGTGGCGCTATATATGAAATGAGTGGTTATGGAATGGGTTGACATGGCCCCTTGTGATCAACATACAAAAAAATGGTCCTCCTAAACCCTACGGTTCTCGACATATTCACAGAAAACTGTGTCTGCCCTACCCAAGTTTCGTGTACCCCAGTCTTTCAGTGTCCTGGGAATCCTTGACGGAAATTTGGACATGCGAAAAAGAAAAAAAAAAAGAAAAAAATCTGACTAAACCTATATGACCGCCGCTTCGCTGCGCGGCGGTCATAATAATCAGCAAATAAACTTCACTAAACTCACCAAGACATGCTAATTCTAGAATGGTGCCCTGTGAGTATCATATGTCCCTTTATCTGATAGTCTGCTGCTCTTGCCAACTGCTGAGTTGCAGATTGGACATTGAGGTCAGCGCTCTCAACGTTGGCCTCTATGCTGTCTGGGAAACCACAAAGAAGGAAGTGGAAGAACCAGTGTGATTAGTCTGCCATTGTCCTACAAGAAATGTGGTTGAATCCCAATCAGGGAACAGCAACCTATGAAGTGGCGTCCTACAATGAATCGCAAGGCCTCAGAGCTTCGGGCAGGCTTGTTTCAGCCGTTAACTCAACATGTTTGAGGGTTGACACTTTTCAAGTGTCTGTGAGGCTTAAAGACAATGTCCTGTCATTACTGTATGTGATAGATAATAAAGCTTGTTTGAATCCGTTGAAATCTTAGAATTTAAGCACACACCATAAAGATATGCAGGTTTTTGTAGAATCCCATTTACAACGTAAACTGATATTTATTTTTTCCATTTCCTGTGTAGGCCTGTAAGGATGCCATATTATTTGACTTATTTGCCATATTAGTATTTCTTTTTATTATATCTTTATTTTATATGGCATAAACACAACACATTAAGCACTTACATCATGTTCTGACAGCATGTTTTGTCAGTTAGTATTATTATACTATTATGGTCTGTCATCTCAATGGTACTCATTAGCCATGTGAGCTCTTTAGTGATCTTCACACCTTTAATTGGTCTTTGAGCGGTGTTGACACCCAAGAGCGGGTTTGCAACTCTCTTTAGGTGTCAGGGTCTCCAACCTTTGGGCCAAAATGTAAACTATGGAATGCTGAAATGTACAGTACTATTGTACTGTACATTATGCTTTGTAATTGTGAACTTATTGCTGTAGGCTATCATCATCATCATAACTATTCCACCTGTGTGTGCAAAACAGTTTTGGCTGCAGCACAAATATTTTCATCCATAGATAAAAATAAGCAAATTTGTCCTCTGAATTTCTTCTGAAAGTGCACCAGATTGATGCATTTAAATGTTAAAATATACAATTTCGTACGGGGGAGCATGCCTAGGGGGGCTTGGGTCCCAGTGCAGTTTAGGTGACACCCCTGGTACAAATCAATATGGGGGCTACAGACATGCCAACCTGCAAAAATTAATTTCAGGGAGATATCATGAAGCCCCCCCTCCCAAAAAAAAAAAAAAAAAAACTTTAGCCTACTTAGATACTAAGATACAGATTTTAATCTGATATTAAAATATGTTTGTTCAATAATGTATAGTCAGTAGTCTACACCAAATAAGGAAGGCCTATAGATAGAAATTGTGAAAATAATATATAGATTTTGGTAGTTTGGTCTTTTCATATAGCCTTGCCAACTAGCCATCTAGTATAGGCCTGAATAATATGCACATGAATTGACACTAGTTAAACTCACCTCAACATGTTTTTTGCAATCATTTAACCCGCCATGGGCAATGCTAAAGTCACTGTTACAAACAGTGCAGCGTGCAAGACTAGGCCTATCATTATTTTTTACTCTTATGATTATGGGTCCTGCATGTTCCTTTTTTGAAACTCTGCCTTAGATAGATAGATAGATAGATAGATAGATAGATAGATACTTTATTGATCCCCAGGGGAAATTCAAGGTCTCAGCAGCAGCATACATACAACACAAACACATTCTTTAACAGCAGAAAGAGTAATTAAAGTGTAACGCCCTTTACCTGTAGTTTCACTTAAGGTAAAGGCCTGAGTTCTGTTACGGTGGATCTCTCCTTACTTTTTTGTGTCACTACTTTTAACGCTTAGTTAAATCAAATTTCCAAGTATGACCATTTCTGAACAATTAATAAATATCCCCTCATCAAGACAAATACCACAGTTTTAATGCCAAATGCTGTTAATTTATTTCTACTAACAAAGGTAAGGATATGGGAAAGTTATAAATAACAATAAATATATAAATGTGAAATATAAATGCTGTATGTTTAACAATGAATATATAAATTATGTATAGCTAATGTACAATCAGTTGCCAACTGCCTAGATAGTATGAATAATACCAGGATATAAAAACAATCAATAAATACAATATAAAACCTGTGGCTTGACGAACTTGACCAGCAAGTGTAATAGATGTAAACACACTTCTGTAAAATATCTTTAGCACAGCGGAGTTAGAAGGTTTAGTTTATAAATAACACAATATGATTAAGCAAGGTTAGGTTTAGAAGTACTACAGTATGATTAAATAAGTATACGTTTAGAAATATTAAAGTATGAATTGATAGGCTAAGTTTAGGTTTAGAAGAACTGCAGTATGATTAAATAGGTTTATGTTTAGAAAGAGTGAAGTATGAATAGATAGCCTAAGTTTAGGTTTAGAAACACTAAAGTATGAGTAATAGTATAAATACTATATTAAACGACCCATAAGGTTGTCAATTCAATGCTAAACCCCTTAGCCTGGCTTAAGGCCAGACAACGGCAACCAATTTGAACATCACATAAGACAACAACAATGTGGGCCCACACATACACTCTCTCTTTTACACACACACACAATACCGCACGGTATCGAGGAGTTATCGTTGCAGGCCTGTTAATGGCCTGTTAATGGCCACTTATCTCACACACGACTATAGCCATTAACTGATGAGACTTTTGTCTGTACACTATTACAAGCAAACTCATTACACACAGTTCCCGAATAGACAACTGGCATACCAAAACAAAATAGCTTATTTACAAAATTATCTCTCACATCTGGATCCTTTCACCTGTAGTCAGCCTGACTAACGTTACTCCCAGCGCGTCTTATTATTTCAACGCTCGTGCACTACTCAAAAAACCCGGAGACCCCTGTATGAACTGTGATTGGCTGTAAGGCAGTCTTAATGTTCTGTGGGTTAGAGTGCCTACAAATAAACTCTTGAAAGTTCTCAACAACTATTATATTGAATGTAGTTTTACATATTTAAGTATTAGCATATTTATTAACTTATCTATTTATCTATTTAACTTTATATCCTAATATTTATTTTCCCTGTGGGTTACACCAGTATATAATATAAAAACACAACTAAGCAGTAAGGACAGTAGAAGATAAAGAATATGCTAAATATACTTGCCTTGACGCTCCTGTTCCTGGATACACTGAACTGATTAAGTTAAGAGATAAAAAGCCCGCCTACACTGAAAACTGATTGGTTGATTTAGCGAAACAGGCCAATTCCGGGAGATTTTATCTAATTTGTGGGTGTCAGGGAGCCGCTATCAATATGCGGGAGACTCCCGGAACTTCCGGGAGACTTGGGATGTCTGGGGCTATTTTGTCTGACAGGGGTGACCAAGAAACGAACAATTCTTGTAAAAAGTATCGCTACACCACAACACTCATTTTTCACCATTGCACCGACAGTGGATTTCAGAGTTCCCCCACCTGCCAAATCCCACTTTAACCACTGACTGTAAAGAGTGTGCTAGTCACCCGGAAGATTGTAGTCTTTAGCGTTAACATTTTAACACTCTCTGGTTCGTAAAAATCTCTATGAGAAAATTAATGGAGTTTTTGCCAATACGGTTCAAATAAGGTATGAGCAAAGCAATGGCCGTCGAAAACCTTGGCGTTCAGTTTGATGAGTTAAAATGTATTTCTTATTCGGTATTTTGTCATAAACTGTAGTCTTGTTTCGTAAATGTTGCTACCAAAATGCTAAAGCAAAAATGAAGTGGACTACAGCGCACTGCTTGCCTGGTGTAACCAGCAGGATGGTTGAGAGGTATCCATGGTTACAGATGACTCTTCACCAAAAATTTTAGAGCGGAGCGGAGCATTTAATGTGTGCAGCAAAATGTTGCAGATGTTTTATCAGTGTTGTGGAAAGTGCAATTTTCTTTTCTGCCATCTGTTGGGGCAGTACCATTACAGCCAGGGACACTAAAAAACCGAATAAGATCACAATGAAGGAGGAGCAACCCTGGAGTTGCTGGTGGAGAGAAGGATGCTGCACAAACTTAAATATATTGGACAATGGCTCACATCCTACACAACTTACTACACCAACTAAGCTGTAAGAAAGACATATAGAGAAATACTTTTTTACCCACTGCAACAGCACTTCTTAAGGACTTCCCCCTGAGCAGAGAGGGAGGAATAACATTTTTAGAATAATTTATGTATGTATGTATGTATGTATGTATGTATGTATGTATATGTGAACGATGTTTGTATGGCTACTGAAACATAATTTCCCTTTGTGGATAAATAAAGTATATCTATATATCTACTGTATATCTAATGAGGCCCCTGGTTGTTACACCCAAGAACAGCAAAAAAATCACTTCAGCTGCATGAAAGAGGACTCGGGGGTACATATACGACACCTCAAAGTCAACTTCACGCTATTTTGAAACCAGGGGTAGAACAAAGCATAAATAATTGGATTAAACATGGAATTCAGGTAAAGTATAAGGGACATATACTTTAGCACAATCTCAAACACTTGGCCGTTGATAAACCTAGCCATGACACTAGCAGTGAAATATGGAACAACACATAACAAAAATACAAACACAAGTATTCCCAGCACTCTGGCAGCTTTTCTCTCAGATCGTTTGGGCATGTTCTCATTCTTGCTTCCATTTACATTGATCTGATTACCATTAGCTGCCCTGATGGCATTGGCGTGCTTCCTGGCAATGGCAAAGATTTTGAGATACAATATAATCATGATGGAGCAAGGTAATGCAAACACCACCACAAAATCAACCAAAGACCAAATTTTGCTGAAAGCAATGGGACACTCGCTCGGACACAGTGTCAGCAAGGTCGTGAAAATCCCATTGCAGTAAAGAATAGAAACATTATACCCCACTGAAACCGCCCAGGTAAACAAGACCACACTGACAGTGAAATTCACAGTGATTTGCTTGGTATAGAGAAAGGGATTGTTCAGAGCCAGGTATCTGTCCACTGCAATTAGAGCCACATTATGAACAGACGCTGCTGTCAACAGGAATGCAAAAAAGTTGAAAAAAGCACAAATATATGTCCCAAAGAGCCAGCATGCCTCCACCAGCCAGATGAATCCCAGTGGCATCACAAACAGTCCCACCATGAAATCTGCCACAGCTAAGGAAAGGATAAGCACATTAGTTGGCGTATGCAGCTGTTTGAAGTGACACACCGATATTATGACAAGCAGGTTGCCAAGCACAGTTACTATAACAGCAAGTATTACAGATATATAGAAAAACACATATTCTGGTGTAACCATTGTTCTCCTGAAGCAAGAAACACACTTATCCTTATGGCTGTGATTGCTGAATTCAAATGTGCTTTTTCCTAGGTCTGTTCGCTCAGTAAAGAGCCCCCTTAGTGAATAGGAATCCAATGGCATGATGGGACTCCTAGTGGATCAGACCTTTAGCTGTATAGTTTTTATACTCTTTTAAACAGGCCTTCTCACTCTCCCGCCCCATTTTTTATTTCTTTCTTGTAAGCTCTGATGATGTATGGTACCATCATGTACCACCACGCATTGTAATCTGAGGTTTTAAAACAGGTTTAGGCTTGCTCTTATGAGATTGGGTAATTTAATGGCTATCGAATTACGCCAGCGAATATGATTAACATTAGGCGTACAGGTTACAATGACAGGCCCATTCAATTTCCCTAACACCACTGAGTTAACCATTCAACATTACATCTGTAGCTGTATTTGACAGAGTGAAATAAAGCTTACTATAGCATACAAGTTGTTTTATGTTTTGTTTTTAAGCACAGCTAACAATGAAGGCCTGTACCCAGGTCTGTGTGGGGTAGTGGCACGGGCCAGTAGTTCAGATTTCAGTGGCAGGTCCGTTTTTTCATGGCTGCGTGACCACACACACACACACACACACAGACAAAAACTGCTCTAGCAAGGCCCAATACTGGCCAGTAGGCAGGCCCAATAAAACAGTTTTGGAATGCCTAGGATCAGCCAAACCTGCACACAATAGTCAGTAACCAGTGTATGATAGTCTGTCAATGGTTATGTTGTTGATGAGAATTAATGTACTGTGAAAATAAGCTTCTGCTAGATCAGTGGTTACAAACCAATCATCTGTCCATTCACTGCAGCCTGTAAGGGTCGGCATGATCAGGTGACAGGGATTTTTTTTAAGATAGCTGATCCGACCTAGGAGGTTCTGAGACCGGCACCAACTAATCCTCTCCAGAGTCAAAAGCTACATCAACTGGGCATCAGGCTAGCTGGAGAAACCAACAAAACTCACTGGACAGCAGCAAGGGACACAGACCTGCGTGTCTCACGTCCTGGCAGTGTGCATTGGGAAGAAGAAGGCTGAACCTGAGGTCATAGGGCTTCACAGTATGGACAAACCATACTGCAGCTGACGGGTAAAGGCCTCATCCCTTTAGGGACGCCCAAATGATGACACCAATAATTACAGCCACAATCACCAAAATGACTATCAGAACACAAATCTTCTTCCTCAAAAATGAGTGTTGAGTATACCATAATTCACACACAAATACTGTGGGTGTAGATAGATAGATGATAGATACTTTATTGATCCTCAAGGGGAAATTCAAGGGTCTCAGTAGCATACAGACATCACACACAACATGCATTTACCGCAGAAATGGTAAACATAAGTATAAGTATAAACATATAAATAAACTCCACTGTACAATAAAGACAGTAGAAGATAAGAAAGATAAAACTAACAAAACTAAATACTAAATACACTATATAAATTAAATTAAGAAAGTCCAATGTGCTTGAGGGTGATCAAGCATAAGACGCTTGTAGTGACAGGGCCGGGACTGGTAAGGTGCTAAAGGGAGTGAGTGTCATGGTGAAGGTGCAAACAGTAGTCCAACCATAGTCCTTAGTTATGTGTGCCTGGCAAGGTGCTCAAGAGAGTGAGTGTCATGGTGAAGGTGCAAAAAGTAGTCCAATATTAGTCCAACAGTGCAACAGTGCAAGAGTAAGGTCTAGAGACCAGCATAAATAATATGGACAAATAGGAGAGTAAAGTATAATGTAGACAAGGTAAAATAAAAAACTATTTCAGTGCAAGAACAGGTTGAGGTAATAGGGTTATAGCCATTCATTCATTCATTCAGTATTGTAGTAGAAGCCTGACTGCAGCCATATCTGTAAGACTCAATATGTCCATTTCTTTCCACAAAACTTTTAAAAAGTTGCTGAGTTAGGGTGGTGGTACCGTAGAGGTTAAGGAGCTGGGCTAACATGCAGTAGCCTAGCCTGAAAAGTTGTGGCTTCAGTTGCCACCTTTGTGCCCTTGAGCAAGACACTAAACCCAAAGTTGCTCTGGAGTGAATGTAGTCCCTTGTAATATACTGTAATTTGATAAGAAAGTTTGGATGGCCAGTTGGCCATTTTGGATGAAAAGTGTCTGCTAAATGAATAAATGTAAATGTTCTAAGTTTCTAGGGTGAGCAGGGGGGCCCTTTTCATGTTTTCATCTGATTTATACTATCCAACCGATTGCGGCTGCCAAACCCTTCTGTAATTACTTTACTTAATAGCGTGATTGTTGTGAAAAAGTTATTATCCTTGCTCGCTAAAGCTAACTATGGTTAGCCACTGCTTGCCTTGTGACGCACAGCTAGGAGACAGCGCGGAAGACAGTTTATAGCAGGTAGCAGAGGCATAGCAAATCATATTTTAGCGATATAGCAGATCTAAAGCCCTCACGGAGACATCATACACACTGATTTTATTAAAAGGATATGAACGTGGGGACTCACAAGCAATTACTCAACTATTAGATTAATAAAGTATCTATCTATCTACCTATTTATTAGGGGGCATAATTTTTTATGATTCCCGAAACCCCGTTCATTTACGCATAGGGATTTTTCTTTACAAACTGGAACATGCAAAAATGCTAATTGAACGCATACAAAATGACGGTAGTGTCTACCACACTCTATAGTTTAACTCGGCAGACACTCCCCACTGCCCCCTTGCACTGTTTATTTCTGATGATTCATGATGTATTCCTCAAGGATCATAGAAAAACAAGACTAGAGATCACACTCAAAAGGTAGACTTAAAAAAAATGAGTATATCATCAAATAGTGATTTATTGACCTCTCCATACCCCATATAAGTGCAAGAGCAAACGTTTTGGGTGACCCCATCCTCAGTGCAAGTTACATCAACGGAGTTCACAGACTTGACATAATTTACTGGGCAAGTGGCAAATTTAAATGGACCAATCACAATTCCAGTTCACAAACAATCAATCAATCAATCAACCACCATCTTGAGCTAAGAATTAAATAATCATACAAAGCAGAAAAAACATTTCATCATATTTCTTAGGTTACATACATGTTTAAGAAGCATCAATACCAGTGTGCAAAAGAAACACAGAAGATTACAAAGAAATGTCTGTACTACAATGACTATGATTTAATTAGTCTGATTAACCTGATTAACCCCCCCCACACACACACAGAAGCACACATACACAAAAACAAACACACACTATGCACACACTCATTTACACAAAAATAGGGGGTAGAGTAGGAAATGTAGACAAATTGACAAGCGTGATTTTTGCAAAGATGTGCAGGACTGGGCAGCGGTCACCGCTCTCTACATCTAGTTGATTACCTGACTGAGAGAACACAGGTTGTGAGACTGAAGTCATGTCGGTCACCCGCAGAAGTTCTCAGATGATTCTGCAGTTGTGGGGTGTGTCAGTGATGATGAGGAGACGGAGTACAGGGAACTGGTGGACCGCTTTGTGACATGGTGCAGGAGCAACCACCTTGTCTTGAATGTGGCTAAGACAAGTGAAATGGTGGTGGACTTTAGGAGGGCCAGGCCTGAGCTAAATACCATTTCAAATCTGGGTGAGGAAGAAGAAATTGTAGAAAAGTACTAATATTTGGGGGTTCTTATAGACAATAAACTGTATTGGAGATACAACACTGAGGCTGTATACAAGAAGGGTCAGAGCAGACTCTATTTCTTGAGAAAGCTCAGGTCATTTAATGTGTGCAGCAAAATGTTGCAGATGTTTTATCAGTGTTGTGGAAAGTGCAATTTTCTTTTCTGCTATCTGTTGGGGCAGTACCATTACAGTCAGGGACACTAAAAAACCGAATAAGATCACAATGAAGGAGGAGCAACCCTGGAGTTGCTGGTGGAGAGAAGGATGCTGCACAAACTTAAATATATTGGACAATGGCTCACATCCTACACAACTTACTACACCAACTAAGCTGTAAGAAAGACAGATAGAGAAATACTTTTTTACCCACTGCAACAGCACTTTTTAAGGACTTCCCCCTGAGCAGAGAGGGAGGAATAACATTTTTAGAATAATTTATGTATGTATGTATGTATGTATGTATGTATATGTGAACGATGTTTGTATGGCTACTGAAACATAATTTCCCTTTGTGGATGAATAAAGTATATCTATCTATCTACTGTATATCTAATGACGCCCAACCAACCAAGAACAGAAAAAAAAAATCACTTCAGCTGCATGAAAGAGGACTCGGGGGTACATATACGACACCTCAAAGTCAACTTCATGCTATTTTGAAACCATGGGTAGAAAAAAGCATAAATAACTGGATTAAACAAAGAATTCAGGTAAACCATACTGATTGTGCAGTTTAGCGCAATCTCTAACACTTGGCCGTTGATAAACCTAGCCATGACACTAGCAGTGAAATATGGAACAACACATAACAAAAATACAAACACAAGTATTCCCAGCACTTTGGCAGCTTTTCTCTCAGATCGTTTGGGCATGTTCTCATTCTTGCTTCCATTTACATTGATCTGATTATTATTAGCTGCCCTGATGGCATTTGCGTGCTTCCTGGCAATGGCAAAGATTTTGATATACAATATAAACATGATGGAGCAAGGTAATGCAAACACCACCACAAAATCAACCCAAGACCAAATTTTGCTCACAGCAACAGGACATTCGCTCGGACACAGTGCCTGCGAGGTCATGAAAAACCCATTGCAGTAAAGAACAGAAGAATTATACCCCACTGAAACCGCCCAGGTAAACAAGACCACACTGACAGTGAAATTCACAGTGATTTGCTTGGTATAGAGAAAGGGATTGTTCAGAGAAAGGTATCTGTCCACTGCAATGAGAGCCACATTATGAACAGACGCTGTTGTCAACAGGAATGCAAAAAAGTTGAAAAAAGCACAAATATATGTCCCAAAGAGCCAGCATGCCTCCACCAGCCAGATGAATCCCAGTGGCATCACAAACAGTCCCACCATGAAATCTGCCACAGCTAAGGAAAGGATAAGCACATTAGTTGGCGTATGCAGCTGTTTGAAGTGACACACCGATATTATGACAAGCAGGTTGCCGAACACAGTTACTATAACAGCAAGTATTACAGATATATAAAAAAACACATATTCTGGTGTAACCATTGTTCTCCTGAAGCAAGAAACACACTTGTCCTTATGGCTGTGATTGCTGAATTCAAATGTGCTTTTTCCTAGGTCTGTTTGCTCAGTAATGAGCCCCCTAGAAAGTGAATAGGAATCCAATGGCATGATGGGACTCCTAGTGGATCAGACCTTTAGCTGTATAGTATTTATACTCTTTTAAACAGGCCTTCTCACTCTCCCGCCCCATTTTTTTTTTCTTTCTTGTAAGCTCTGATGATGTATGGTACCATCATGCATTGTAATCTGAGGTTTGAAAACAGGTTTAGGCTTGCTCTTATGAGACTGGGTCATTTAGTGGCTATCGAATTACGCCAGCGAATAAGATTAACGTTAGGCGTACAGGTTACAATGACAGGCCCATTCAATTTCCCTTACACCACTGAGTTAACCATTCAACATTACATCTGTAGCTGTATTTGACAGAGTGAAATAAAGCTTACTATAGCATACAAGTTTTTTTATGTTTTGTTTTTTAAGCACAGCTAACAATGAAGGCCTGTACCCAGGTCTGTGTGGGGTACTGCTCTGCGTGATCTGCGTGTCTCACGTCCTGGCAGTGTGCATTGGGAAGAAGAAGGCTGAACCTGAGGTCCTAGGGCTTCACAGTATGGACAAACCAAAAGGACATAGCAATGAGCACCAAGTCTGGGCATGTTCTGGCTTTAGACACACACAGCATGTGGATGAATTTGTGTAGGCCACTTGTGCTGCTGCTGCCATATCCTGTTTACTGGTTCTAATTTCAGAACGCTTTACCTGTTAGGGTTCTTCTTTTCTAGAGTGGATAAAGGCGCAACAAGATAGAATTTGAATGAATCTCTCAGTATAGTGTTTAATTTACAATGTTGATGAGTGGACATTGGTGATGGCATGAATGGCATTTTTAGAGGGAGAGCAGCTTCACAGAAGAGAACTTCTGACGGTAAATTTGAAGAAAAGTTGGTAAACCACCCTTCTTACCTAATTTGAGGGTGCTGATTCTGAATATTTTGTTTACCAAGTTCAATTCTGAGTTCTAAGCTGCATAATCAGCATTTTAATGTACTCGGAAATTCTAATCAAAACACAACCATATTTTTATTGCTAACATAGTGAGTCACTCGTGGTGCATTTCATCACAATAACAAATTGCACAGATAACCTTCAACTCAGAATATATCCTATAGTACATATGAACTTAGATAGCGGCAATAAGCCTAATGCAGAACTGCATCTACCGTCAGCAACAACCGTCAAGTAAAAAACATTTTACTTCTAGTAACACTGGATTTGGTATGTGTGCTTGCCTCCATACTAGAGCTTGATAATGTGCTCTTCTAATATGCCATTGAGCAGCATCACTTGTTGGTGGTAGAGCCTCCGATCCTCGACATCTAGAAAACAGAGTGGCTCTGGCATAGTTATCACGATACCAAAATTATGACTTCGATACAATACCTGCCATAAATATCTTGATACTCGATACTGAAGCGATATCCAAATCCTAAAATATCTGGAAAAGAAAGGATGCAGGCCTCCTCCAAGTGTATTGTCATTTGTGTTTAATTTGGTGCACTTTTGGTCAATTCTGGGTTTCAAACTTCTAAACTTCCTACATAATTATTATTTTTGTAGTCAGTAAAATAGAAGTTTGTGTGTGAAGTCCTTTATTGTTTATTATAGCTCATTTATATTGTGTGATGTTTTGGCAATAAATTACCTTTAAAGCTACCTTGTGTAAGAACTTCTCCCATCTAGCGGTGAAATTCTATATGACAACCAACTGAATATTACCAAAGTCCTTTTAGGCCAAGTCCCTCCACTCGGCGGCCATATACCAACGTTTTATGGGCACTCATCGGGCACAGTCTTTGGGTCGAACTGCGCGTGCGCAAGGCTTCACGACACCAATCTTGCTCCAGCGGCGAGATTACAACACATGATTGGCACGATGTCTTCACAACACACCATATGATTGGCTCAATGTATTCACATCACACCACATGATTGGCTCAATGTATTCACATGTCGACGTTTTGCCGAGGAAGGGGTGGGATATGTGTAGACAACGGCCATATTGGCGTGACAAACTAGCCCCATGCATTTCTATGGAGTATTTTTTGAGTGCTGTGTCTCCACATTAGAAAGTCTCTGATATTACTTTCTAGCCCCTCCCATTCCAAGCGCATTTTAACTCCTACAGTGGCCGTTTCATGCCAAGATTACCATGGCTTCCAGTACTAGGACTTCGTCCAGTGTTCCTTCCAGTGATGAGGTTACTTTAGAAAACAATTACACATTGCATTTAGTTATATAGCCAGTAAACATGTTGGGTATGACCTCTATGTAAAGTGAATAGCCTAATAGTTTTATGTTTTCGTTATTTTGGTAGGCTACTATTTCATTGCTAGCATCAGCTATCAGGTTCCCAAACGAATGCATACTAATGTTAGTACAGTATCAGTGCTATCGTTATTCAGTATGTGCGAGATTAATAGTGTAAAGGCAATGTTTACAGCGCAACCTACTATTTTTCTCAGTGAGCAGAGTCAGAGATCAGTCGATGCAACGGAGGTGCGAGGGAAAGGTAAAGGAAGAGGGATGGGTAAAGAAAAGCCAAGAGCCGGTGGCAGAGGATCGGTGAGACCTGCTAGGCAAAGAAAAAGTAAGACTCCAAAGATGACGAGGAGAGAGTGGAAGAACTTTAAAGACAAAGGAGAGAAGCAACAGAGGTTTGTGTTTTTAATATATTTCTCTGAACAGTATCAATGTCAATGACACCGAAATTAGCTCGGAAGCTGCACCAAGCACGTTCGTTTGCGTTGCGTCTGCTGCCACTACACCAGAAAAAAAAATAGACCATTCTTCTAAAATTGATTTTACGCGTTGTGAATGGAACACTTCAGTTACGCGCTTGGTGTAGCTTCCCTGCCTGTTTGTATCTCCATTGTTTATATGTAGCAATTTCTAGCTGTTGCCAGTCAATTGCATGATGTTACACAACATTTTCAGTTATTATCAAACAACAATCACATAGAATCAACAATTGTTTTCATGCAGTGACTGACCGGTCTGTCCCACTGTCCACAATGCTGGACACTTCTGGAGTAGTTAATACTAGAGGGCTTTCCCTTCATTGGTGTTGATGTGACTGCTCTCAGTTCTCTCTCATAGCTGGACATAAAAAGAGCAGTACATGTTAGAATGTCTCACTTTAACCACAAAGTACATTCATTTTATGACCGTGAGGAAAGATGTATTTTGGTAGATGCATTGACTAAAGTTCAATCAAAGTATTTTATTGTTCTGCATGATAATGACTTAGACCCTCAATGATCAGTCTCAATGGGCTGGCTGGTCTACCTTGCTCCATTCACAAGTGTAATGGACTAGGCTAGTCTACCCTTCCCCCATTCTGAGGTGTAGGCTACACTCATATGGTGAAAAACTTTCAGACAATTTAGTAATTAGTAGGCTATGTCTACAATTAATAAGACTACAGGACAGGCCTCAGGATGTGAATGTCACCCTTGGAATTGGCTACCCTAGCATTATCAGATTAGGATACATTTAGGCTACAAAGCAAAAGCAATGAAAAATAACTACAATTTACAGTGCCCTTTGCCTGTGATCCGTCATAGCAGATTTATGTTACAACGTAGAACAGACAATCCTTTCTCATTGACGCGAGGAAAAGTATCCCAGACGTCATTCTAGCGTTATGGACAACCATGCTATAGTAAGCCAAGCAACTATAAAACTTAGACTTAGACACCATAGACTGTATATGTTTACACGAATAGGCCGAATTACCTGTCGAGGAGAAAGCAGGCAACTTCGGCGTCCCTTTTAAAATCCTTGCTCCTCACGAGCTTTCCATCTTAGAAAAGCCACTCCAATATTGACTTTGGTCTGTTGTTTTTCCGGTCGCGTTGGCGTTTTAATTCTCTTTTTCGCTTCCTTGGCGACTCATTTTCATGTCCTTGAGAATAGGTGTCAGGGCTCTCAAGTTTTGAGGACAGGCAAGAGTCAACACACACTGGCATGGGAGTTGCACCAGCCCCAGGTCAGTTACCAATTGATCCAATATTAGTTGTGCAGAAATATAGCCCGTCTTATACACACCAATTGAATTGAAATAGAAATTGTAAAGATTTGTATTTTTTGTAATTATTCCATATTTAGTGTAGTCATATCAGAACCTGAAGTAGCCTACAATCCAAATGCAAGCATGAAACTTCAGAGTATTACCTTTCATTTGAGGCCATGCTTATGTGGGGTTCATATGCAGTAAGCATTTGATTGCCAGTATGCATTTTGGATAACCCAAAGTCCTATGGGGAGTTTTCATAGGGCATTTTACCAAATGCAGGAGCATACCTTGGCAAATAATAGTCTAAAGTACTCATGTTGTCATTCTATATTGATCTACTTTTGCACACAGCATGACAAGACCTAATGCTAGGACTCAAGTCATATCAAGTCAAGACCTAGAGGGCTGAAATGTGGTCAGTTCAAAGATGCTTGTTATCCGGTAGAAAAATAAAAGAATAATCTAGCCTTTGTAACTTTGTGACAGTACATCACACAGTTATTCTAACAGTTTTCCAACAGTGTCTCAGCTTTCCAAAAGAGAGCAGACGTTTGATTATTGGCTAAAGTATAGGAGCAATGCCCTCTTAAGTCAAAATGGGGCAAAAGTATAATTTATAATTGCTCAGATTTGCAAAAGAAATTATTTGACACATGGCACTAACAATTCAATAATGGGCCTTTTCACCACCTCTGAGCATCCACTAACCTGGACCTTTTAGGGGGCTTTCCTCTCAGGGTGAATGAGAGGATGCTTAATTGCTTTTTACCCGACATTTTTGAATACAGATGCAATGATTAATGCATCCATGGCCAGGATATAATTATATAATATGACGTGATTTTAAAAGTGACCTATAACAATAGGCTATGCAATACACTTTAATTTGTTTAGTGGTAATAAAATGATTAAGCCTATTTGGAGAGAGAGATGTTTAGAATGTGACAATATGTCAGTCATCGTGTGAACGAAAGTATGACTAGGCATAGGCTACTTGTTCTGAGCAAGTGTTGTCAATGAACAGGCTGTGAAACTGTTGGCTAAGTTACAGAGTCATGAACAACTGATGCTAATTATCTGGGAAACATTCTCTATAGCAGCAGTCACGTTGTCATTGTTTGTGTCAAACAAGTTGTGGATTTGTTGTAACATTAAAAGATGACTTACTCTGTGCTGAAACCATGAACTGAAGCTCGAAGCTCCAAGGTGAACGAAACTTGGAAGAAGTAGGTAACAGGTTCACGTTCAATAATTCACGTTAAACAATTCCAGGATACGCGTTTTTCATTGGTTGTTGCGTTAAATCTTACCCAGATACAATACAGTTATTTTCTGATTGGCTATTGTGTAGCCCCTCTCGTTATTTTTGATTGGCTGATAAGTGGCAGGCTCAACTCCAGGGGAGACGCGCTTGATTCCTGCCGGTTCCATAGTGAGAGCGGCGCGGCCGCAGCATATTAAATATATAAATCGTTTTTCTGCGTGAGAAATACAATGTGTGGCGGGAGAGCGTGACAAAAGACCGAAATGATTGACTGTCACGCTCAATGCTTGACACTTGAGAGCCCTGAGGTGTAATCCTCCATCTTCAACAGACTTTCAAATCTGCCGGCAGTCGCGAGTAGACTCATCATGCAATGAGTGTTGCCTACAAGCGCGAAAGGCGGAGCTGAATTTCCAGGAATGTCCCTCGTTGGCGAATGTATTTCAAAGATGGAGGCGCAACATGGATTCAGCCATTCGCGCGTATGTATTTGGAATAGCAGATTCTACACTTACGAGAATACGTTGATTAGTAGGTGGAAATAATTACACATGAATGAGCACATATTTTTGAAAGAACAAATGGGTTTTTGCTAAGAATTAACTCAAAAAAGTACACAATGTAGCTTTAAATAGCCAAAGTAGGCTAGATCAAGGTCAGTGTTCAAATTACTGCATGCAAATCACTTAATGCTATGCAGAAGAGTCTAATCTTTAGGCCATCTGATGTAGGCTACCCTAGGCCTTCCTGTGTTTATGGGATTTCTTTGACAGTTGCAAAGGGAAGTGAAGATAGTCTTCTTTTCTCCCAGTGTAATTATGACCGCCGCGCAGCGAAGCGGTCATAAAAGCGAAGATTTTTTTTTTTCTTTTCTTTT
Organism: Alosa sapidissima; assembly: GCF_018492685.1. Classification (NCBI taxonomy): domain Eukaryota; kingdom Metazoa; phylum Chordata; class Actinopteri; order Clupeiformes; family Clupeidae; genus Alosa; species Alosa sapidissima. The sequence continues at coordinate 30,159,568 of NC_055962.1, read as the reverse complement.
TCGCATGCCCAAATTTCCGTCAATGATTCCCGGGACACTGAAAGACCGGGGTACACAAAACTTGGTGGGCATGTAACCCCACATGGATAGCATGGAACCATCGTTTTTCGTTTTGATCTGTAGCCCCCCCGCTGGACTGGACCCCCCGAAAGGAGGGTAGGGCAGACACAGTTTTCTGTGAATATCTCGAAAACCGTAGGGTTTAGGAGGACCATTTTTTTTTTATGTTGATCTCAAGGGGCCATGTCAACCCATTCCATAACCACTCATTTCATGTATAGCGCCACCTAGTTAAACACAAAAAAGTAAAAATGAGGTGTTGTAATTGAAGGAAATTGGAAGTATAGGATCATTATGACACCCTCTGTATGCACGCCAAGTTTTGTGGAATTCCGTTCATGGGGGGCCACACAATAAATTAATTTATGTTACTATACCCCAACTGGCCTGTAGGTGGCCGGAGACAGTTTTCTGTGAATATCTCGAGAACCGTAGGGCCTAGGAGGTCCACCTTTTTTATGTATGTTGGTCTTAAGGGGGCATGTCAACCCATCCCATTACCACTTATTTCATGTATAGCGCCACCTAGTTAAAAAATAAAAAGCAAAAAATTAGGTGTTGTCATCACAATATCTCTGGTTGACAAGGTCAAAACTGCACGAAATTAAAAGTGTAGGATCATTATGACACCCTCCGAATGCATGCCAAGTTTTGTGTACTTTCGTTCATGGGGGGCCTTACAATAAAATAATTTATGTGTACATTTAGTGACGTACACCAACAAGGATTCCCGGGACACTGAAAGACCGGGGTACACAAAACTTGGTGGGCATGTACCCCCACATGGATAGCATGGAACTGTCATTTTTTGTTTTGATCTGTAGCCCCCACGCTGAACTGGACCCCCCGAAAGGAGGGTAGGGCAGACACAGTTCTCTGTGAATATCTTGAGAACTGTAGGGCCTAGGATGACCATTTTTTTCCGTATGTTTGCCTCCAGGGGTCATGTTAACCCATTTCATGTGCACACATGTGCACAAACAGATACACACACACACATACATTCACAGTAATCATACGTATGACACATACTCACACAGTAGACATATGTACGCTTGCATGCACAGGCACATACGCAGGCACACACACAAGCACGCACACACACACACACACACACACACACACACACACACACACACACATAACATAAACATAACACAAACAATCAAGAATTTCTCAGAATTATGAACAGGCAAGATGGAGGTGGGGTTGTATAAAATTAATTTTACATGTGAAATCTATGAACTAATCATGTTTTGGTACTTGTTGTCTAGCAGATACCAGTGAGAATTGACTGTGGATAATGCAATTTAGTGAGACAGTTAGAATCATATAGGCCTTTCAGCGTGATTTCTTTTTGTGGAAAAAATGTGCTGGACTGGGCGGCGGTCATATTTTGTACCGCTCTGCGGTACATCTAGTTTAATAAGTATGTCTCATCCACTCTTTGGGTCTTAATCAGATATGCCTACACCATTATTACATTACATTACATTACATTTGGCTGACACATTTTTAACCAAAGCGACTAACAACATGGTAACAGTTAAGTTTTAAAGCAATTCTCTCAACAATTTTAGGACAATTTAAAAACGGTAGAGTACAGTAAGAATAAGTGCATCAGTGAGTGCTGTTTTTAAACAGTTGAGTGTCAGTTCAAGGCGGATGGTAAGTGCTAGGATCAGCAAGACTTGTTGTAAGTGGTGCTTTGAGAGGATACTGTATGTTCTCTAAAGAGCTGGGTCTTCAGGAGTTTTTTGAAAATGGAGAGGGATGACCCTGCCCTTGTAGGAACTGGCAGTGTGTTCCAACGAGGAACAACAGATGAGAAAAGTTTGGATTGGCCTGAGCGTATCTGTTGCAATATCTGTGTGCATTCCTACATTAGGTCTATTTCTTTGATAGTCAACATCATTTGCTACCACATAACAAATACCAAATAACAATACAAAAGTTTCTTACAAACTTTTCTGCATACTTCTTTAATGTGCTGCAATCAGATGGGTGCCCTAAAGACAACTAGATCTTGAGCATCTATTACCAGTGTTGAATGAGCAGTTTTTGTAGTGATCACTACTGGACATTCGACATTGCTAGATAGCACTTGAGTGAGGATGACTTATTTCCACTTCACAAATAACCATCGCTATCTACAATAGCTACAGTACAGGGGCATTAATCAGTTCATAGCTGAGGATTTATCCTAGGTCCACTTCCCTTTCAGCATGCAGTAATGATGCACTGGAGAATGTTTCTTTTTGTTGCACTATAAAGGATATCTTGTCTAAATTTTATTTTTATTTGCAAATAATGCAATCTCCATAGCACTCTTCAGCAACCCTCAAATATGCACACTCTTCCATTTTTTTGCATGGCTGGGATTTGAATGATAGGAAAGAGCACCAGTGATGTTTTAACTAGGCAAGAACAGTCACCTTTACAGTAAAAAAAAAAAAAATACAGTGTAAATCCTCTGTAAAGACGGACAACTCTTCATAATAGTTAGTGACAAAATACTTTCTACAGAGAAATGAGCAGTCACCTACTATTCTATCAATTTATTATTAAGAATCTATTTTGCTTCTAAACGTCATACTGAATTTTAGCTATTATTTCAATTTATATTTTAATTTTATCTTATTTTCATTTGCTACTTGAGGGTCATTGGGGTAATTCCTGTCCTGTCCTACAACATATCTAATACATAAAGAGTACATTAACAACTTATTTTTTGCAATTCCTACAATGGCGTAGGTTTAGTCTGAGCTTTGGTGGGGACACTACCCCTGAGCTCTGAGCAACAACCTGGCCGGGGTTCCTCTATCACTTTATAAATAAAATATTGATGTCATGAGCAGTGACATAGCACGACTCAAATCTCGAAGAAGACCAGTAGTATTCACTAGGTCTATAACTAGCTAACACTAAAAAAACACCATGTCCTTATTCAAGTTCACCTGCTGCTGTGACCCTGCCACACCAACGCTGTCTAATAAAGGGAGCGGCTGGGTTGCTTTTTCTGTCATCCGTTTTGCATTCATGTTCTACCTCCAGCACGTCAAGCCCATATTTAAATGCACTTGTTTTCACTGACATCCTCGTGCCATTTTCATTCATTTTAGCAAACATTGCATTGCTGGTTAAACACATGCATTTCCTTTCCTTAGTAACCATTGTCATAGTACACAAATCTGCTAGCGCAATATAGCTGAACTAGCTGGTATTTGGTTGATTCCAACGTCCATTTAATAGGCTATACACATATAGCACTGTCAACTAAATGTGTAGCCTACCAAAAAACGCATTTTCTGGCATTCATAACTAGTGCATAATATTATGACTTAGGGCTACACTTTGTTTCTTGAAATAACTTCTGATGTCCTCCACCTTTCTTTTCATGCCCGACATCCTCGAATCGACAGCCAAGCAAAGATTACAGCTAAGATCTTTGCAGCCAAGTGTGCCAAAAACTTCTAATCTACAGCATTATAGTCTACAGGGAGCTAAGCCAATCAAAAAACAGATCTGTGTCAAAGACGTATTTTGGGTGGTGGTACTGAAGTGGGAAATGATTTAACCTTTTGTGTACCGCATGAGGCGCTTTTTCCCCCCGTTTCAACCTGAATATTGGTGGGGACATTTCAGTCATTATTTGATATTGGTGTGGACACGTTCTTCGGACCCCACGCAAATCTACGCCCATGAATTCCTACGATATCTGATGGCAAAACCAAAAAGTATGTGAATTATGCTAACTATGCTAATTAGCAAGCTTAAAACTCAAAATTGAGCTTGGTAAACAAAATATTTGAATTCAGCACCCTCAAATTGTGTGAAATAGCCCCTTTACCGACTTTTCCTCAAATTTGCCAACAGGACTTTTTCTGAACGTTTGTTAGCTATCTGCTCTCCCTCTATTTAAGAGATGCCTTTACAATGTCTCTTACCACTACTTACAATAGAGTTAAAGATCATTAGGACTTAAAGGGAATGCTTTTATTAAAGTTTCTGCATAGATAGGTCATTTGTTACTGCATTTGGCATCAGAACATACATAACTATACAAAGTCAAAATATATAAAATATCTAAAAATTGGAACTGTCCCATCAAAGGTTATTACAATCTAAAAAACAAAATTTGCGCATTATTAAAATGAGCATCCCTTTGTTTGGATCTTGAAAGCATTTACAGTACTGTGGGTTGTGAAGTGTCATTAGTGATGAAAATAAATCATAAAGTGCCACATCCATGTTGAAAGAAGCATGCCTGGTAGCAGCAGTCTCCCTGGGGGGGGGGGGGTGGGGACATGGCTCTGAACGGTCCACAGCCAGCAGGAGCAGCTGACGGGTAAAGGCCTCATCCCTTTAGGGATGCCCAAATGATGAGGCCAATAATTACAGCCACAATCACCAAAATTACTATCAAAACGCAGATCTTCTTCCTCGACTTGCGCTGGAAATATATGAAGGGCCATTTGTGAACTGACACGTATTAAAGTAATATGAATAATATAAAGTAATACAAGGACACAAAATGAGTGTTGAGTATAGCATTATTTTGTGAATTTAAGGATATGTGTTGAGTATAGCATAATTCACACAAACACTGTGGGTGTACATTACAGCATTGCAGCAAGTTTTCAGTCTTATTTGGCATAACACTTATTGCTGCTTTTACTTCTAAATTAATAATCAGCAAATAAACTTCACTAAACTCACCAAGTCATGCTAATTCTAGAACAGTGCCCCGTGAGTATCATATGTCCCTTTACCTGATAGTCTGCTGCTCTTGCCAACTGCTGAGTTGCAGATTGGACATTGAGGTCAGCGCTCTCAACGTTGGCCTCTATGCTGTCTGGGAAACCACAAAGAAGGAAGTGGAAGAACCAGTGTGATTAGTCTGCCATTGTCCTACAAGAAATGTGGTTGAATCCCAATCAGGGAACAGCAACCTGTGAAGTGGCGTCCTGCCATGTCTGCCATGTCTTTCTATCTGCTTTAGTTTTTTTGCGAGTTGCGACCACCATTTTTCAAGTCAATAAACATTCTTAATTTTCGAATGTCTTTGTCAGGGAACATCTGACTTTTAAAAACCATAGGCCTGGTAGTCGCTCAGACAAGGAGTTATAAGATAAAGGCAATACCATTTGTGTCACCTAATGCAGTTCAGTGAATTAGCAAGATACCATCAGAAGGCAACAATCATAAAGCACAGTGCGCGCGCGCGCTCTCTCCCCTGCGCATAAAGCTGTCTGTTATAGACGTTCTATGAGGTACCAGTGTTTAGCTGCGTCACAAAACAATAAGCTTTGTCAGACTACTTTTAAAATGATATTCAGGGCTATATACATTTTAAACATTGGCCTTGCGTTAATTCTTCAGATGGGAAGAGTCAGGAATTTTCATACGCTTTCATTGGTGGTTAGGATATGGAGTAGGGGATTGACAGCAACATAGCCAATCACATTATGAGAGATGCTGAATTTAACATCAACTGCAATGTTTGATTTTAAATTAATGTAAATTTAGCCGGGACTGTAAGCTGGCACACGTGGGTGCTCGAGCGACGGAGCACCCACGGTATCGGCGCCTATGAGCCAGAGCATAGGGGAGAAGGGAAGGGAAAGGGAAGACATTGTAAAACACTGAAAGTTAATATTTTGTCACTAGCAACATACATCTGTCCTTTGTCAAATACAGTTGCATGTATAGCTCTGAACAAAACCGTTCAAGAGTTATTTAAGGAGAACAGCATGGGGGACGAATTAAACATCCTACAGCTTAAATTATGTAAACTTCCCACGACTTCAATATTTGACAACATATCATGAATAGTACTTCAAGTATGTGTTATTTTAGATAGAATGCTGCTGGGCTATATGTCTTGGTTCATGTCTGTTAACAACTCATTGCCGTCAAGCGCGTATCTCACGGTTGCATCCATTACAAACAAACATGCAATGTGAACGTCTGGGATTGGGGCGAGCACTAAATGCTCTACTGAATAAGCACAAAGTCAAACCTTTAAATGAAAAACACTCTTTAATAATCAAAAAAATAAACCGCTAATAAAGTAAACTTGTGACCATCAAAAATCATTTATCGCCTGTAACTCCATGATAACAGGACGTAACAGGAAGGCATTTGGCTGAGCAACGGAGGTTAATATGCTCTATATTTTGTCCAAATGATGTCTATCTATCATCGTTGCACTCAGAGAAAACCGGAATGTTTCATTCGTCCTGCGTTTCTTTTACGGCTGCAAACGGGATTCACTCGCAGTTAACCAAATATTTCTTTATTAGGGCAGGGCAGGCATATTTCTGGCTATTAAATTATTTCTAAACCAGTCTGCTAAAGTCTGTAGTGAAGTCTGTGTAGGGTTTTCCAGGCTCCATTTCTTTTTACAAGACACCCTGCTCACAAGAGACATCTGCCGGTTGTTTGGGTGTTGCAGCGTCACTGGAAAAATACAAATTAAAGTCGTGTGATCCCGTGTGATGTTACGCGCGGACCACGAGGGAAGCTGGCCAATAAAGCTTTTTTAAATCCTTTGAAATCTCAGAATTGAATCACACACTAGGTTAAGATATGCTGTTTTTTGTAGAATCCCATTTACACCGTAAACTGATATTTATTTTTTCCAATTTCTGTTTAGGCCTGTAAGGACTCCATATTATTTGATTTCTATTAGTATTTTTTTTTATTAATTGTGTGCATTGGCATAAACACAACACATTAAGCACTTACATCATGTTCTGACAGCATGTTTTGACAGACTATTATGGTCTGTCATCTCAATGGTACTCATTAGCCATGTGAGCTCTTTAGTGATCTTCACACCTTTAATTGGTCTTTGAGGGGTGTCAACACCCAAGAGCGGGTTTGCAACTCTCTTTAGGTGTCATTGTCAAAAGGTGTCAAAATATCAGCAGTCTGTTGGTTCCCTTCATGTGAGAGTATTGAAATCTAAATTCATATCTCATAATTTTTATATTCATTATGTCCTGATGTTTCTTATGTCTGTTTTTATGTGTCCTGCTATTTCCTGATTTTTGCTACCATTGTCTGACTGGGTCATTCATTCAAAATTACTATAGCATGGCAGTGCAACATAATACTGAGATTGCACTTGCACGTGTATGTGTGTGTGTGTGTGTGTGTGTGTGTGTGTGTGTGTGTGTGAGACATAGAGGGAGATGTGCCGTCAGATGTGTATGTGGTCCTTACACTACCATGGCCTGTGGGCCTAAAGGGGTCTGTGAAAATGGAGAATGAAGTCTTACCAATCATGTCTCCTTGCTCATGGACCATCATTCCCAGGTCTTTAAAGATTTCATTGATGTCTGTGATGTCAGACTGAGAAAGAAAAAACATATTTTAAGCAGCTCAAATTATGCAAGATATAGAAAACATATTCTCCAAGTGAAATGGAATAGAAGTAAAAAAACAAAGTACACACTATGATAAACAGAGTATGAAATTTAAGTTGTGTGGAGTTTACTCTGCAATTCAGTTTACTAATCAATTCAGATGAATCACCTCTAGCTGCCGTATGGACTGTTCTCTCTCCTGGATGAGATACAGGTCATCCACAGTAATGGCTTCCTCATCTGCCTGGATTTGTGTCTGACTGTCACTGATGATAGGGAAGAGTTGGCATGACAACGGTGACAAAATACTAGACTAAAACAAACAAGACTCTATTTTATTTTACATTTACACATATTGGTGTTAGGGTTAGTTTAACGGTTCTCTAAGCACGGTTGGGTAATGTCACTTCTGTTGACGTTTCAAACTAAAACAGAGAGCCCCCTCCCTCCCCTGCAATTGAAACTGACATGAATGCGCATCTCATCGGTGATTGGCTGGAACAATTTGTTATGTTTCATGGTCCAGGCTGGACCCGACTGTTTTTGTTGCCGTTTTTGGAGCCTGGGTTCCTCACAGAGACTGCGTTTTTTTACAGTTCATTCAGGGGACAGGCAGCTAGGGGATCATGAGGAGATGTTAGCTGTATGTGACAAAAAATGTTTTAGCTTAGAAACTGCATAACATGACTTAGTGCACCTTTTACATAGAAGTAGCTGATCTACAGCACTGAAATAGGCCTAAATGTCCGCAGCTACTGTTCTGTGGAGTATAAATAAACAAAAGTAGGGTTTGTGGTCAATGTTTGCAGTTCCACTCTAATGCCCAAAGCTGCCTACAGTGGGCATCGCTTTTAAATGGCCACTTCAGTCGCGCATTACGAGGCGTGAAGCTGCGTGAAGCTTTAGTACCACTTTCAGCCACTGTGCGTTGCTCTGCCACTGTACATCGCTCTGCCTGCCGCCCCTTCTGAAAAAGCTCGATTTACCTCGATTTAGGCTACTTGGGTTGAGGCTTGACTACTGGTAGCGAAAATCGAAATTGAAATTTGCTGTCTACATTATTGTCAGTGTTGGGGTAACGCAACTACGCAAATCAAAACAGTGGTGTGATAATTGAGCCAGTAGAGAAATAACTGTTCAGAATTAATCTGTAGCCTTGGGTAGGCTTCTGCGACATTTTTAACAGGCTACGCTATAGAGGCTTACACAACTATGACCCACGTTTTGGTAAATTAATTTGCCCTACTTCTTGACTGCAATGTAGTCAATTTACTGCTTGACATGTCATTTTTATTTTTCTGTACAATAAACAAATACATCTGCTTTATGCCGCAGAATTACATTCATATTTGGAACTTACATAGGCCTAGTTCAATGCATCGTTACACTACGTTAGTGTTTCCCAAAACCATAGTAGCAACGAACGTTCGCAACCACTATCGTAAAGTTGTGTAGTTACAACTACACCTCTCGACCTGTGGTAGAATGCTAGTAGAAGCATAGTTCCAGGGATCTTCAGGTCAAAGACGTCACTGACGCCAGTTATTTGTTTGCAAATTAATAATTATAAATATATTTAGGTTTCTAATTGCCCAAGACGTCACTGACGCCAGTTATTTGTTTGCAAATTAATAATTATAAATATATTTAGATTTCTAATGCCCAAGGCAGAAAATACATAAATTAAAAGTAATTTTGCAGCCATGTGCACGTAAGTAAAAGTCACACACATGCAGATAATAATAAGGTGGTGCGCACTTTTTGACGAGTCAGCTGAGAATACAGTATGTAGACTTTGATTTTCATGGGGGGGGGGGTCCTTGTTAGTTTACGCAAACCAAGCCAAGAAGGCGGATTCTGATTTTGATAATATGATCTGCACAAAAGATAAACTTAGGTAAACAACGATGTCAATATTGTTGTCAAAATCTTAACCCAGATAGATTCGAACTCTTGGACAGGGGACTGGTAACTGCTGTGCAACGGCGGCTGTCATCTGCCAGCCTTAACGCAATGCGCCACAGAAGTATGTGCAGGTGCCCGTACTAAACGTCATTAACCACCTTAGTCCAGACTACTGAAGTTTGGAAACTCACGGTCCAAACTTACAGTACTATGTAAGTACGACAGTTTTGGGAAACAGTCGTAACTTACATGTTGGTTAGTTGAACGATGCATCCTGTTAGTAAAAAGCTAACCTCCGTAGTTGTACGGGAAACGCACCCCATGTAGGCCATTAGCAATCTGTTTATTTTATTTTATGAAGCCTACATAGTAGATCACATGCCACATTCTCACTTTCAATAGACAGATGCAATAGCCATTGGTCAAGTATTGAGTATAAAGCAATTAAGATAGTATGAAGTACTTTTTGTATAGGGTACTATCATAAAAATTTGTTAAAACGAATAGCATTTTGCAACTTGACAAAACACTGGATTAAATATCGTAGGCACAGGAGAAAACTTGTACATCCATTGGCCCATGGGGAAATCACATGCCAGTTGCCTCTCCCTTCAGTGCTATGACTCGTTCCGCTGTGAGCTTGTTTCGCCAAAAAAAACTCTATTGCAGATATCAATGCGTCTTTGTTCATGGGTTTGGCCTCACAGCAGAGGCTTAGACAACTATGACCCACGTTTTGGTTTTGTAATTTGCCCAACTTATTGACTGCAATGTAGTCAATTGACTGCTTGACAGGTTATTTTTATTTTTCTGTACAATAAACAAATACATCTGCTTTATGCCGCAGAATTACGCACTTGGCCAGCCTATAGAACGGGCACATTTTGGAGAGAATAGAGAATGTACGCACGCAAGAATCTGTAGGCTATTTGTGGATGGTTACCAGCAAACAATGTTTAATGCATTAACTCAAGACGTCAAACCTTTTCTAAACAATACAAACAGAAAGGATGCAACAGGCAGCAAATATAGAAGAGTCATTTCCAGTGGAAGAACAAAATGCTGAATGAAGCCTAAAGATATGAAGGCATATCTGGCAAGTTGTTATTTTTTGAAGACATAAATGGTTGGGCTATAGGCCTAGTTTGCAAGAAGGAGACATAAAGTGTGAGTATGTCACACTATCCACAGCTGTGGTAGCGGGGGGTAGGAGGATTACGCAGGATTTATATAAAATTCTTCAACAGAAGGCCTGCCTTGAATGCAGGCTTGCCCAAAAAAAGGCCTGTGGTTTGCGCAGCCTACAGTAAGTAGGTAAGTGAGTTAGGAGTCCTCTAGACTTCTTTTAAGCTGTCTCAGAGGTGGAAAGTTGCGTTCGTTGGGGGCAGGGGCGGATTAACAATTAGACCCTTGGGAACAAATGTCTGATGGCCCCCCCTGCCCCCCAGCCAACGTGAATCGGGCGGTCAGTTAATAGGCCTATCTGTGAGGCCAAGCCTCACCAAGTAGCCCGTTTGTTTACAACTAACATGATCATGATGCTGCGGGACAGTGAGGATCAGGCGGTGCGGCAGGCAGACATCACCGTGAGGACTGGCCAGAAATGGAGCGCCAGCGGAGCTCTGAGAGAAGCAGAGAAGCGGTTGCAACACGCCGACATCACGGGCACCGTGACACAGGGGAGGTTGGGCCTTGGAGTCATTACCCGAGCAAGCTGGAAGGAGGCGAAAGGGAAGGAGCGTAGGAGAATGGTGCAAGAGGAGATCCGAGCTGTGGAGGAGGAGAGCAGGCAAGCCAGCGCAGTGGCTATGAAACAGCAAGGCAGCTGGACACGGTGGGACAGCGTCCGTGGAAGATCCCTTAGCTGGAAGGACATCTGGAGCATGGAGGGGCATCGACTGAAGTTCCTGCTGAGCTCTGTGTACGATGTACTGCCAACACCGACGAACTTGCAAAGGTGGAGGCTGTCAGAGGACCCATTTTGCGCACAGTGCAAGAGACCAGCAAACCTCGAGCACATCCTGTCATACTGTCAAGCAAGCCTGACCGAGGGGAGGTTCAGGTGGCGCCATGATAAAGTGCTGGCGCAACTGGCGGAGGGACTAGAGAGAGAGAGGAAGCGGAGAAGACCCCAGACTCAAACCAATGGCCCCCGCTTTATCAGCTTTCTCAGGCCAGGGGAAAAGGTGGGCAAGGAGGGCAGGTGTGCAGGGATCCTTGGCACGGCACAGGACTGGGAAATGAGAGTTGACCTGGGTAGGCAACTCAGGTTCCCGGAAGAAATTGCCAGCACCAGCCTCCGACCAGATATTGTGCTCTGGTCTCCTGCAACAAAGCAGGTGGCTTTGATAGAGTTAACGGTACCCTGGGAGGAGAGGATCGAGGAGGCACATCAGCGCAAGTTGGGGAAGTACCAGCCGCTCATCGCAGAGAGCCAGCAGAGGGGCTGGAGAGCCTGGAACCTACCAGTGGAGGTGGGATGCAGGGGATTCCCAGGACAGTCCCTCTGGAGAGCACTAGGGAGTCTTGGGGTTAGAGGTGCAACCCGCAAGAGCCTAGTGAACAGCATTTCAAAGCAGGCAGAGCAGTCATCCAGGTGGCTGTGGCTGAAGCGGAGTGAACGTTGGCAAAGCCAGGCGGGCAGAGAGGAAGGGAGTAGAGTTGCACGGTAGGTCCCAGATCGGCAGAGGGAGCAGTTCCAGGACGCTGGTTCTGCTGTCAAGCCCCACTGAGGTGTCGTGGGCTTGTTGACGAAACATCAGTGAAGTGGGGTGCCCACTTGAAAACCCGATGATGTTGACAGGTCCATGCCGTGCAGCTCTGCCCTTAATGGAAGACGTCTGAGAGGAGCGACTTCAATGCTAGCAACCACACAGAGGGAGCAGGACTCAACTCCTGCCAGGCATGGTGGCTGCGGTATGCTCTACCGTTTAAAGACACATTACATTTAATGCTTATAGGCTATGCCGAAATAGTTTCAACATTTTGAATATCAGTGTCGGGTGAATTAGGAAATGCCTTATGGCTGAAAGCTGCTTGGGATCCCCCCTGTCAAGCAATGACCATACAAAAAGTTAAAAACAGATGACATGATGCGCGTCACTGACATAATGCGCAAATAATATAGCCTAGATATTCCAATATAGTCGAATACATGTGTTTATTTTAGAGGGGATATTCGAACGTCATTTTTGAGCAATTTTGACAGCCCTAGTCCACTGTAGGCTACGCCAATCGTCTATTAACACCTTCCACCTAACCCCGGTAAGTTGGGGTTGCTATAATGCGTGTGAAATAGCACCATTGAGTAGCCTATGCAAAATAGCCTTAAAATCGTTCCGGTCGTGCCTTCTGGTTTCTCCACCTACTGGTTTCCTTGCGCGTGCATGCGCTGCAGCAGTTGTCAGACATTCACAAACAAGTTGTTTTAGGCGGTTTGAAGTCGCTTTTCATACGCCATGAGCGCTCGGCTACATTACAGCCACTCGGACAAAAGACATGTAAAAAAATATATGTTTTGAAATCTAGCATTAAACTGGATTCGATCCCGCAAAAGCAACACACGCGTGACTCTCTCCATCCTGATTCCCTACTCTTTGAGCCAACTAATATGTTACGCGAATCAATTAACTATTGTAGGCTACCATTAATTAATAACGTAGGCAACACCCAGGTAACATGTTGTCCAGACTATCTGAAACAAGGGGTTGCCTCTCATCTACAACAACTGGTTACCTTGGGCTGCTTCAGTCATCAGTGCACTGTGCACAGTAGGCCTATGCTACTCTTTGTGGTTGATCAACTAAAAATAAAAGATGTATTTGGTGATAACATTATTGTAGGCCTAGTAGACCTACATTCTGAGAAATTAAATGGTACGAGAAACGATCTACATAGCGCACAGTGTTGCGCGGTCTGCCCGAAATTAAGCGGTCGCCCGCGGATGACCGCGGTCACCCGCGGTTATGAGTCATAGACAAAATATTTTAATGATATTCGGGTCATTTGCGGGCGGGTCATTTAAAATAAATTAAGTAAGGGATAATGGACGACATGGTGGTCTGTTCACAGAAGTTAATGCACGGTCGAGGTTGTAAAACGGCCCCGACGCGAAGCGGAACAGACCACCGTGGAGTCCATTATCCCGCTTATTCCACTGTTGCCACTTGCGTTGTGTTCATTTCCTGTTACAATTTAAACGTTTTAATCGCTAACACTGTCTTGTTTGTAGAACTAATTTCTTCCGACACATATCAACTAATTTCTCAACTCACAGGACAAACTGTCGTTACTAGTTCTAAATGGATGTTTGCTACGGCCAAAGGCCAGTCGTTAGTGCTATCTCTCCCGTTGTCAAGCGGGCGTATCCCAAGATTCTGATGAACTTTAGCTTTGAAACATCGCTATTTTACTTAGCCTGCTGTTATCCATCTAGCTAAAAGCCACCTCCGTCATATGCTACAATGTTGCAATGTTCTGAACGTCTGCATTTTACAGCTCGGATGCAACGTGACAGTTCATTTAAACTTCACAATGAGTTTGGCGAATTAATATACAAGTGTGATACGGCCAAAAAATGGATCTACTTCATAGGCAGATAACATACAGTTAATGGTCGTTCTAAATTACGTAGGGCAATGGGAAATTCAACCAAGCAGTGGAATAATTAAATATATATTTTCTACAAATAGGCCTACTTAAAATATCACGAGAAGGCTAGCATCAATACAGTAAAGTCAACAGTAAAGAAGCTGAAGACGCGAGTTAAAATAATAAAGACACCCCTTCAGGAAAAGCGATATAGGCTATGGGAAATATTGGGAAAAGTTCTTAAAGAAGATGACAGTAGTACAAGTTATGGTCTGTGTAGGCCTACTTCTTGCGAAGCCATTTAAAAGTATGACAGCCAAAACGGGCAGCCTGCAGGAATAAATGTTATGGCACAGACTACACAGCCATATCTACCGGTATGTATAGGTTCGCGCATGCATAAAAGTTAGTTCGTTGTGTTTGTGACTTTAAACAGTGGATGTGCTTTAGTAAATGTGCTTTGTGCTTCATTTAGCATTATAAACCAGTTCTTACGCTAACGTTTTGACCAGCAATGTATCTCTCTTGCCTATACCTTGCCTCACCATTTCTGTTTTCGAAAGAAAGATGCATGTCCATGGCCTTCAAATCTTATCCTAGTGTTCTAATCCTTGGTGGTTGCGTGCGTGCTTGCGCTCTTATTCTCATTCTCTCTCCTGCGCAAACATTATGTCCTGCGTGCCTACTGCGTGTAGTTCTACTGCATAAAGTTTCGCAAATAAATTAGTTTGTTTTACAGAAATGGCCTACTGTCACACTGCATGCAGGCTATAACCAAAAGCACACATTTTGTAAATAAGCGGGTCGGATCGCGGGTCGGGTATAATTTTGTCCTAATTAATATTCGCGGACCAAAGTTGCGGTTGGGTTGATTAAAATATCGGGCGACCGCGGGCCGCTTGTGACCAAACCCGCGCAACACTGATAGCGCACCAGACCGCGATGTCTTCAAGGGTTGAATGAAGGGAGTTTGCAAAAAAATGAGTGTGTTTTTCAAGTCAATAAACATTCTTAATTTTCGAATGTCTTTGTCAGGGAACATCTGACTTTTAAAAACCATAGGCCTGGTAGTAGCTCAGACAAGGAGTTATAAGATAAAGGCAATACCATTTGTGTCACCTAATGCAGTTCAGTGATTTAGCAAGATACCATCAGAAGCCAACAATCATAAAGCACCTGTGCGTGCGCTCGCACTCGCTAGCTCTCTCCCCTGCGGTCTGCATGTTGTAGGCTAGATTTGCGTGAGTTCTTTCTATCTGCTTTACTTTTGTGAGTTGCGACCACCTAGGCTATGTTATAGACGTTCTATGAGGTACCAGTGTTTAGCTATGTCACAAAACAATAAGCTTTGTCAGACTACTTTTAAAATGATATTCAGGGCTATATACATTTTAAACATTCGGGGCTGAAGACCCGACAAAGCCTTGCGTTAATTCTTCAGATGGGAAGTGTCAGGAATTTCAGCATAAAAAAGACGCTCTCATTGGTGGTTAGTATATGGAGTAGGGAATTGACAGCAACATATCCAATCACATTATGAGAGATGCTGAATTTAACATAAACTGTGATGTTTGATTTTAAATTAATATAAATTTAGCCGGGACTGTAAGCTGGCACATGTGAGTGCTCGATGTTTTCAGTGGGTGCCCGAGAGACGGAGCACCCACGGTATTGGCGCCTATGACAAGCGTATCTTGCGGTTGCATCCATTACAAACAAACATGCAATGTGAACGTCTGGGATTGGGGAGAGCACTAATAAGCACGAAGTCATGCCTTTAAATGAAAAACACTCTTTAATAATCAAAAAAATAAACGCTAATGAAGTAAACTTGTGACCATCAAAAATCGTTTATCGCCTGTAACTCCGTGATAACAGGACGTAACAGGAAGGCATCTGGCTGAGCAACGGAGGTTAATATGCTCTATATTTTATCCAAATGATGTCTGTCTATCATCGTTGCACTCGGAGAAAACCAGAATGTTTAATTTGTCCTGCGGTTGTTGCAGCGTCACTGGAAAAATACAAATTAAAGTCGCGTGCTGCCGCGTGAACCGCAAGGGAAGCTGGCCAAGTCGAAGCACTGCCCACTGTATGTGGCTGTTTTCGTTTTCGTGTGGAGACCTCCACAACTTCCTGTCACTTACCAAATGGTTACCATCTTTTGAAATGAAACAAAATGTTTTAAATTCTAACCTTCCAAAAGGATTAGTACTTCCTCCAAATTCATAATCTGTGGCACCACCCTGAAACCAAACATTAAAACCATTTTAAAAATAATTTCTCATACACCTTCACACTTCAAACTGTTATTCTGTACCGTAATTGTGAATGATCACAATGAGGAAATACAGCATTAGTCAGATCTTAGCAGGCCACACATTTAAAAGTGAGGCATGGGAACTAAACCAAACATACTGGGAGATGTAATTCACCAACAGTTAACATAAAAAAACATTAGGTTTAAGTTATAAGAGTAGACTTCACACTTGCCGATACTCTGGAGCTGGCACGAACTCTGGCAACAAACTCTTTCTCTTTCTGTGCGGCCTCCCTCTGAGTCCTTTGGAAAAGAGCCAGTGCGTTGGAGAAATCATTGACAAGACGGTCCTTCTGGATCTTTCTTTGGCGCTAGATGATGAGGATGGACAGTTAAGTGATTTGGGGTTTTCAAGGGGGTTATTTGTTTGCTGAACAACTGAGCTAATGTTTCTGCTACAGAAAGACAAATCTGTGTGAATCTGAAATTTCTACAAATGTATGTGCCCATTTTAAATAGGATGGTCGTTTTTGAGTCTGTAATTCATTCACATCCAGGGCAACGAATGAAATCCAAGTACATAACATCTAACTTAAAGCAACAATTTGCCACTTTTGGAGGTATATGTTTTTTGAGCAACTACTTTTGCCATTTATTCCAAACACATAGTGCCATGCTCAAGTGTCAGGTTTGATATTACAACTGGTCACTAGATGGAGACAATTTGCCAATCATTTAATTCTTAATGTGATTTTTGAATACTGGCAATCCAATACTGAAATACTTGAATTTCACAGAAAATGAGAGCCTTTTGTTGTCAGCTGTAAGTCTCAAAATAGGACTGCCTGAAGAAAACAATAAAGTTTCCATAGTTACTGATGATATGGGGTTGCATGTCAGGAAAAGGACCAGGGGAGATGGCAGTCATACAGTAAATGCACAAGTATACATTAAAATGTTGGACTCTTGTCTTAGATAGATAGATAGATAGATAGATAGATAGATAGATAGATACTTTATTGATCCCCAGGGGAAATTCAAGGTCTTTCAAAGTCTTTCCATCAATCGAAAGGATTTTTTTGGTGATGAAGTCATTTTCCAGGATGATAATGTATCTAGCCATAGGGCAAATTATGTTTTCTTATTACACTGCTCTTCATAATGCTGCAGAATGCTCCATTTCACTTGAATAGGCCTTCCCAACGTTTGGTGGTCTGATATTTCTCGATACCAGACCATTGCTAATAACAGACCGCTGTCAAGGAAAATGGATTGTGTGCTTGTAATTCATGTCTTTCATATCACTCCACAATTAGTCCGGTCACTTCTTGCATTGGAACTTCATTCAAAAGTGAAAGCAGACGGTTGATTAGCTGTGTTCTAAAGAATGTTTGATTCAAATTCAGCGTGTGTTGTGAACTATGTTACTCAACAAAAGCAATGATGAAACGGTAACAAATAAATGTAAAGAGTCATATCATGTGGCGTTTATTTTTTTCGTTTTGGCGAGTGGCCGTGTAATAAGTGGGATAATGTATGGAACGCTGGTCATTATCCAAAAAAAAGTCCCTTCAGGACGAAGTAAGACCCCTCCACTGCGCAGGGTCCTGTTCAGCCTGTCGGGACTTATTTTCTGATAATGACCAGCGTTCTATACATTATCCCTTACATATACTGTAAGACATATCAAGTCAATGACATGGCCAGTCTGGATCTCAATCTCATTAAAAATGTATGGTGCAAGCAGAGGAAAAGGCACCATCCTGTAAAGCTGATCTGGCAACTGTTTGGTCATACAAATTGATACAAAGTGATTACCAAGACACCATTCTTAGTAATCTTGGGAATCTGATTGTCCCCACCAGAGCTGAGACCAAACCTACGCCCTTGGCCTACAATGATATTCCAATTTAACAACTGTAACTCCTTCACTGTAAACTATTTCACTGTCCCCATGGCATTACAGAAAAAAATCAAGCAAGCTTGTTGCCTACTACTAAGCCAAGTTTGAACTTGCAGAGAAACAAACATTCTGTTTGTGGTAAGCCTGCTGACGGAATAGGCCTTGTAGGAAAATGTCTGAATATTTTACCAAAAATATTTAAGGAAGAAACCCAAACAAAGAATAGGATGTTTTGTCACTTGTACACACACTGAATTCGACATTTTTTTTTATCATTATCATGTAACCACTGGTGCTGCCCCTTAGAACCCCTACAGTTGCAAAGTCAATCCCCCTTTTCCATCACTATTGTCGTCCCAGCCATTTAGGTTCAAATCAGCCTTGATGTTGAGAAAGCAAACAATTACCTCAAACAAAAATAATTGATAATTCGCCTAAAATGCATTGACTCCAAAGTAACAAGCTAGTGTTGAAAATGTAAGGAGAAGAAAGTACATATATTTATGTGAAAATATAGGGGAGTAAAGTAAAAAGTTTTAAAGTAAAAATAAATAAAAGTACAGATACCTAAAAATGCTACTTAAGTAGAGTACTTAAGTATTTGTACTTAGTTACTTCCAGAATTGAGGAAAGTTTGGTCATCAGCTTGTGCGTATGTTCTCCTCACAACACGGCGACTTGAAGAGCAAAGTAATGCACTGACTGTACAAAGTCTTTTTAAATACTGTTACAGAGATAAAAACACTTTGTCTGCAGAAACCCTCTCCATAGTAGCATAGATTTATTATTTTTTGAGCCTAGGTAATGGCTTAAAAGAGTCATTTACTTTGACGTAGCGAAGTTGCCCCCAAAGACTATGCTACAAACTATTCAGTTGTAAATGCATATTCCGGTCTTACTCAAAACTGCCCCGATTGACATTGTTTTGGTCCCAAAAATGTACACTTGTTATCATAGGTTGTTGTTAGAGCAGAGTTTTCCTTTAAACTAGGGTAGTTGTGTCAACCATATCTTTCTAGGTTGAAGTCAACAATAAAGTAGTGATCAAATCTATCAGCAGCAGTTCCTCTTTGGTTTAAAGTCTGAGCTTATGGTTAGTTAAAAGGACAGTTGCTCTGCAACAGTAGGGCCTACATGAATGAATAGAATCACCCTTCCAACAACAATGACTTGGATTTTGTTCCAAAACAAGAACAACCTGTGTTACTCGCATGATTCCGCATTGCCATTTGGACATAGTTGCTCAGTTCAATAGCACACAAATGTATAATATACAAATGCAAGTAAGCTGAATTGTCAGTTTCCTTTATGACTGTCGTATGGAAACATAACTAAAGCCTACCACATTCCACAGGAAGTGAAACACAAATACTGTGAGAAAATGACCTTGACATTGTAAATATCATGATAAGGCAATTACTTTACCTGCTCTGTTGTTACCGGCAAGGAACCAAACTCTTTCATCAACTTATCCGTCTCTTTGGCAAGATTGTTGACATTTTGCTGCTTCTGTTGTCTACAATGCAAGTACAATATAAAGTCAAAGTGTGACACCACCCTCTTTGTTAATAAACCTAGACTTTCATCCAATGTCAATTCACAGGATTACCATCTGCCATGTAAGTCAACAATAAAATCCCAGCAAAGCAAACTTTACCTAATATTCCTCAACATTTGCTTTGCTCAGACATATACTAAATTGAATCATAATGGAGATGACAGAGGGACCTTGCACATTAGCTAACCCTTTTGGAAACGGAGCCTACATGACCTGAAGTGCACTACGGTTCCATATCACACAGGGTAGGTTTCGAAGAAATTAGCCCAGAAACAATTCATAGGCCTAGTCAAGGGATTTAGTGGGAGTATGAACAGTAAAAAACTAAACTAACAGGGTATATGTTTTGTGTCCGTTTTACAATCACAGCCAAGGGATTCAGTGGGAGTAATGAAATTAACAGGGTAAATGTTTTGTGTCCATTTTACACTCACAGCGTTTGTCTCAGCTCAGTGGTGTCCTGTGGTGTCCCTACTTGACTGACAATCCTCTGGATCTCAGATGCTGGTACAAACACAGGTACAAATGAAACACACACACACACACTTTAAATGTGGCAATCTTAGCCTTAACATAAATAGCCATTTTGTTCCATTGATGAATATAAAGTTTCAATACTCTGTGCACTTACTTTGCTGTGTGATCTTTTGTATATTGGAACTGATAGTCTGTGCAAGCTGGTTCGGGTCCTTGGGCACTCCACGCTGGTAATCCATCTGCTTCTCTGAGGACAAATTACAGCAAGAAATATGAAATCTTGACCCGTCACAGAAAAGGAAAGTTGTTTTCTGTACACAGAAACGAAGATGCTTAGTGTCTAAGTGTATGAATACACTATTTCTAAGGAGGCAGAGAAGATTCCCAGAACTTTGTCAGGTTGTTATTTTGTGTCAGGTCTGTAATTTGCCTTTTACAAGAGGCAAAATGCATGAACAGGCCTAAAAGGAAGAACCATAACCACATGCAAATTGAAGTTGCAATAATGACTTTTTAAACACGCCTACAGATTTAACACACATCCATGTTTTACATACATGCAGCAAAATATGTGGTTAAAGGAGCAACGTCTAATTATTTATTGCGAACAAATCTGGTGGAGCAGAGTAAATGGCCATGCGCCAATTGTTTGTGGCAGGTTTACTGTTTTTTCTTTATTCTTTAAAGTAGAGAAATATGAATTAAATAACAGGCACAAAACCTGAAGGAGTTCCTTCAATGTCAATATAGCCTGTCTGTTACTGTAAGTGTACACAAAACATGCTACTTGCGTTATTAATGCCACCCTAGTCTAAGTGCTTTTCGGACAGACCAGAGCCATTGACTATTCTAATGTATTCGATAAGTAGTGGAGCAGTCAAGTAAATTCGCCTGTTTCATTGAGCCTCTTAGGCATAATTGTTTACATTTTTTAATGGCAGCAATCCCTTTTTAATGGTAATTACACAACAATCTCAACACCTGCTCTGAAAGAGGTGTGTGTGAGACGCCCTTGGTTCGAAGTAGCCTAGTTCATGCGGAAGTCCCATAATAATATTGGGACTTGCATTAAAAATGTATTCACAACAACCACCGCAGAATATATGTTAGACTGAAACAAATACACACAGTTTCATAATTTCTCGAAACTATAGACTGTAGTTAGACTACCTAAAGTCGACAGCTGTTTTTCGGGACATTGAGAGCGCATAAAATATGCTAGGCTATTTTTGATTTACCAAGGGGCGACGCATTAACGTAATGACACCAATTAAATTATCGTTCCAAAAATCTTGAGTAAAGTTAATGAATATACCTGCAATACAGGCTAGTTTACCTTACAACGCTTAAACCAAAGTCAGTTTCTGCGCTGGCTTCCTGATCTTTGAGTCATTTCTATGTCACATGATCAGCTGGGTGCGTGCGCTGCCAACACATTTCCTCACTTCACGAGAACACAGAAGGCGAGAGGAGAGGGAAGGGGCCAAATTTTGAAGTAGACGCTGCACACGCAACGCAAGAAGTAACCTTCAAGGCCAAGGCAAGCACTTTACAGCCTACAATGATAACACTCGGATCCCTGATAGCCTAGAGTAGTGTCCGAAGAGAGGAATAGGATATCGGAATGCCCAAACTAGATGTACCGCATAGCGGTACAAAATATGACCGCCGCTCAGTCCTGTACATCCGTTCCGCGAAAATAAATCACACTTCAATTTGTCTCCATCTTTTACTCCATCCCCCACTCTTGAAACTTTTGTGTATGCTTGTTTGGCATGCCTGAGTGTTTGTGTGCGGCTGCACAGAAAGTAGCCTACTGGTGCTGAAAAGGTGAATAGATTGTAGAATAGCCAATGAAAGATGTAGCATTGTTATAAAACCTTTAAAATCTCTAAACAATCACAAGTAGGTCAGTTCATCACAGTTCATCCATTGCAACTGGAATGATGAAAGGTCACCCTGTAGGCTACATTGTATTTGGGAAAAGCAAAAGGTATCAGCATAATGTTATTTACTTATTTATTTATTTATTTATTTATTTATAAACAAAAACATCTCTGTCAGTTCCATGCCGTTTTCAACAGCTATCAAAAACAAAGGTCATTTTTGGATGGATGGATTTTTTGTGAATTTTCTTCTAAGATTTTAGTCATCTTTAGTTCGTGATACTTTATTGTCAATGCACAAATTAAGTAACAGTAGTCTGAAACGTTATTGTTAATGCACAAATTAAGTAACAGTAGTCTGAAACGAAATGCTGTTTTACATCTAACCAGTGGTG
Source organism: Alosa sapidissima (assembly GCF_018492685.1). NCBI lineage: Eukaryota > Metazoa > Chordata > Actinopteri > Clupeiformes > Clupeidae > Alosa > Alosa sapidissima. The sequence goes on along the minus strand of NC_055962.1, from coordinate 30,137,161 downwards.
CATATAACTGACATGTCCAAATGGGCCTTGATGAAATGCGTCGCTAGACTGTTCATACACATTTTAACGGGCCAAAGTTGAAGAGCTGTTGTCCGTTATTGTTCGTGCAAATATAGGCTGATTCATGTTCCCTTGCATTGTGTAACTGAGGTCCATGGCTAGTCTGACTTTCACCAGACCAAGCTCAATCTTTTAAAGGAGAATTCTGCAGTGATATTGACCTAAAGTGTATTGAAACATGATACCGAGTGTGAACGTATGTCTCATAGCCCATCTCGGCTTGTCCCCTGCACTCCAAAATCTGGCGCTAGTTAGCCGATGCTACCAACAGCTTTTTCAATAGTGGTGCTTCCATAGACATAATATACATAGACGCCGCATCGACCGCTATTCCTTACTAGCGCTGACGAGATTTGGAGCCGCCATCTTGGACCGGTCATCCACTCCACTCAGTGTAATCTGTTTGGCGGTGAGATGAGCTGTCAGCGCACTTAATTAATCATATCTCACTGAATACCGAACAGATTCTCACGCGGTTTTTTTTGCTGCAAAGGTCATACATGTAGCTATGATACAGGACACATGATTTAGCGTATTTTAATATTCATAGTGGGTTTAACAGTAATAGAATATTCTGATATATGATATAAAGTGACCTGACGTCCGATATCAAAACTGGGAACATAATCCATGTTTGACAGCATAGACAAAACTAGTTTGATACAAGTTTAATGAGTTAAATATAGTTCACAGTTGACAGAAAAGTTCCATCAACAGCATTATTCACAGTCCACAGAAAGGTTCCATAAACATTTAAGTGAGATCAGTGCCATTCAGACATCTGAGGGGTATTCCAAGTACAGTAGGCCTACAGTATGTGGTTTAGTGACAAACTTGGGTAAATTGACTCAGAATAAGTTGTAAACCTCCCAGTAGAAAAGCTGTATGATACAGGAAACATGGTTGTGTGTATTTTAATATTCATAGTGGGCTTAACAGTAATAGAATATTCTGATATATGATATATTATAAAGTGATGACATCCAATATAAAAACTGGGAACATAACTAATCCACGTTTGACAGCATAGACAAAAACTGGTTTGATACAAGTTTTAATGAGTTAAATTTACAGAAAAAAATCCATTAACATTTTCAGTTCAGTGCCATCAAAAATAAAGTGATGAACAGACATTGGTGTGGCATAAAGGAAATGGAGTAACTGGGTTCAATATCAACAGCATTTGTTAGACAAGTTCCATAAATATTGTAAAGTGCAAGTTTGTAGGTTTGTTTCTGATCCTTAAAAAACAGACATTGGTTTGGCATAGTAAGTGTAACAGTTCATCAATTCAAGACAAAAAGGTGACTTGTCACTTGTACAGTGTCAATGGGTTCATCAACAGCATCTGTTATTTACAGTTCACAGAAAGGTTCCAGCCCCAATGAAGATATTAAATAAAAAGGAATTAAGAAACATTTTAGAAACTGCTAAGATCAACCCGTTCATTGCAATCAGTAAAGAATCAGGGAGTGTCTTCACAGGCTCAGTGAGACAGAGTTACCGTCATGCAGTTGGTTCTATGATTTCGACAACTGGTGCATGTCATTTTGTATGTTCCCACCTTGCTAAAATTGCTTGGGTACACTTTGGCTGAGAACAAAAGTGCTTCAGACAGCAGGTGGGCAAATAAGATGGCATAGTAAACTGGGTAAACTCCATAAAAGAGGACTGAGTCAACCAGACGATGGGAAAATGGGACACAGAGTGGCGAATGCAGGTGATGAAGGTGGAGCTCATAACATTCAGTCACAGTGTAGCAGATGCCCTGCAGTACTGCAATGAAGAGCTGCACCTTCCTCAGTTCCAGGGGTGTGAGGAGACCGTTCAGTTCATTCACAGTCTTCTTGAACAAGGCAGTTGTTCTGGAGAGATACAAAATAATAAATAAATGAATTAAAAGGAATTTGAGAGGCATCTTATTCTTGTTAGGGTAAATGACATGTGAATAATACAGTGTTGGGCAAGCTACTTCGAAATTTTAGTGAGCTAAACTATCAGTTACTCTGCCATGAATAAAACACTACAGAAAACTACCACCCAGGCAAATGTATTAGTAGCCTAACACAAACACAGCAGTAGGCTAGTTCACTACATAGGAAGCTACTTTAAATTGTGCTAATTTCACATGACAAGAAAAGTGTAGCTTGTCTGGCTAAGCTACTTGATAAATAAAGAAGTTGAGCTATTGAAAAGTTACTTTATTCAGGAAATAGTGAGGCTACTACCAACACACTTAGGCTACAAGTAGCAGCTAGCGATTGCCCAATAGGCTAGTTTGTGCCACACTTGTGTAAAATTCGCCGGCCAAATCTAGTACGATTTAGTTCTACAATAGCCTTCTTGTGTCAGTTGTAATCTAAGTCAGTGTTATGGAATATGACTTATCAAGTCTCAGTTCATAGCCGGGTGAACACCGAGTAAACATAGCCTAGCTAGATGGCTACGATTTTCATACAGTAATATCAAAGATTGCTCCTTCTCAGCTCTGGTAATATTCTATTCACAAAATACAACCAATAGTACGGTTATGTTAAATCTTACTTGTGAAAAGTAAATCCCCCGAGTATGGTCCGCCGATTTGAGAAGGAACATGCTGCACAGTGCTGTCATCTTGTGTCTTCTGCTGCAACGCAACGAGGAGTATGACCGGTCTAAGATGGCGGCCGCATTTCTTGTTTCCAGCAGCCAATGCGGCGTCTATGTATATTATGTCTATGGGTGCTTCGGCATCGGGCTAGCCATGCAAATAAATCACTGTTTTACACCCATTCACAAGGCTCAATGTATCTCCACACTTCATTGGTAGACTTCCGAGGGCCCTGACATTTAAAACGAGACATTGAGAACTGGTAGTTTACTTACAAGACGATTTATACAGACAGTATCTTCACGAAGTTTAGCGTTTGCAGCCATCTTGAATTTAGTCACGATAAGTCGAGCAACGAGTAAGAATGAACAGGTATGATAAGGGATCAGATTCCAAAAATAATTCAGTGGAAATGCATGGATTCCAGTTGCTGCTACTGGAAGAAACTGGAATCCATGCATTTCCACTGAATTATTTTTGGAATCTGATACATTAAAGCCTAAGCAATAGAACTACATTGTGTTGCTTTAAAGCTTGTTTGGGCAGCTGGGGCAGTCCAGTGGGTTTAGATGTACTGGTCATTGACTCCGACTGAGGGTTGCTCAATGCCCACAGGTATGATAAGGGATCAGATTCCAAAAATAATTCAGTGGAAATGCATGGATTCCAGTTTCTTCCAGTAGCTTTGCTAGCGGCGGTCATAATAATAGTAGGACTATGGTGTTGGTACCACAAACGACAAAAAATTTGTAGTTTTTATTTTACAGAGATTTTACAGACATTTACTACAGGTGAGTTGAAAACAACCAGGATCCAGTGTGAAACGTTTATTTGAAACTAGACAGTAAAACATTTGCTAGAACTCATCGATTTGGCTTATTCACATGAACACAAACCGTAACCGAGGTATGAAAAACCTAGGCCTACATTCTGCGCCAGGTATAAAAAACCTAAATGATTTGCTCATATGTTGTATGGAGATATTACTCTGGTTCAAGTCCAAATGATCAGTAATATTATTAACTTAATTCAGTCATCAATCAGGAATGCAAAGGAAATTTCGGAATCCAACAAAGCACCGACGTGGTGCGTTTGTGAAATGTACATATTTGATGCGTGTGCTATTTGTTTTTGTTTATTATTTTCTGGCACATATACTTGCTTGGCCAGGTGGGGGCGCAATGCAAGGCAGGCCCATTGGGTGTCATCATAATCATAATATATATTAACCTGAGAAATTTCAGACCATTCATTTTAAGTAAAGAACATATCTGATGCACTTTTTGGTTGGCCAGATGGTGGCGCTATGTTATGCATGGAAATTACACATGTGAATATCATCAAAATAATGATATTTAATTACATTTTTGAAAATAAATTCCAAAAACTATTTTGACTTTGGCCAGCTGGTGGCGCTATGCCAGACAGGCATATTGGGTGTATGGATGTCATACACCTAATCTGATGCATCTGATTGTGATATCCAACAGACGTGGAAAAAACACATTCCTTCTCTTGCCAATTGGTGGCGCTATACAAGGCATGTTAATAAGATATATGAATATCATCATCATGATATCTAATTTTGTGTAAAATTTCAGATCAATCAGTCAAAGCATTGAACATTTTTGTCACATTTCCTGATTGGCCAGATGGTGGCGCTATGCTTGGCATGTGAATTCCACATGTGAATGTCATCACAATAATGATATCCAATACTTTGTAAAGTTTCAGATCAATCAATAAAGGCATTGCCAATTTCTGGCACATGTTCCTGCTTGGCCAAGTGGTAGCGCTATACCAGGCAGGCCCATTGGGTGTCTGGATATCATCATAATCATAATATCTATTAACTTATTAAATTATCTTATTAGTTTCAGACCATTAATTCAAAGCATAGAACATTTCTGGCACATTTCCTGCTTGGCCAGATGGTGGCGCTACTAGGCATGTGAATTACACATGTGAATATCATCACAATAATATCCAATATTTTATAAAGTGTCAGATTAATCAGTTAAGGCATTGTCCATTTCTGGCACATTTCCTGCTTGGCCAGGTGGTGGCGCTATGCCAGGCAGGCCCATTGGGTGTCTGGATATCATCACAATTATAATATCTATTAATGTGAGAAGTTTCAGACCATTCATTCAATGCACTTTGACTTTATGACACATTTCCTGTTTATGTGCAAGATATTATAATCATAACATATTACAACATATCAAAAATCCCTTTGCCATTTAAAGTCAGCGTCATCTTGCCATCATATTTGCCAAATTACACATGAATCTGACAAACCGTCTAGGAGGAGTACGTTCAAATCTATCATGTGGCATCAGTGTTCTTGTCATTCTTTTTGTTGCCAGTGGGTGGCGCTATGCCAAATATGGATTATGGGCTTGTGAATATTTTCATTACCATGGTATTCAATAACCTGTGAAATTTAAAACATTTCAAGCCATGCATGGTGAATTAAGACACATTTATTGTTTATGTGGAAGGGTATTAAAATTCATAGTTTCGCCATTTTGTCAAATTACAACATATCAAAAAAAGCTTCACAATTTAGAATCAGAAGCATATTGGCATCATGTATACCGACTTTCACATGAATTGGAATAACCGTCTAGGAGGAGTACATTAAAATTGGTCATGTCCACAACGCACAAAATCCCAATCACCTCACTTCCTGTGGGCGTGGCTAATGGCATGTTAATACAAAAGTTGATTGTTTTGGGGAGTTACATGCACCCACCAAATTTGGTGTGTGTATCTAAAACTATATGCCAACCACAAGTCACAGTGCCATATGGGGCCGCTATGGAATTCCTGGGCCAAGCCCAGTGTCAAGGCTTTCCCCCTGTGTATTCACTGCAAAAAATGAAATCTAACCAAGTGTTAATAATCTTTTATTAAGATCAAATAATCTATTTGGTATTGTTTTTGGTATGAAAAGACTTACCTAGTGCTCTCCCGAAAGATCATTTTGACTTAATTTAAGAAGACCTTGACTTATTTTAAGTGTCTTATCAAGACAAATTTACTCAACGCACTGGCAGACAAATTTGCTTAACGCACTGGCAGACAAATTTGCTTGTTTTCAGGATGAGATGTCTTAAAATAAGTCAAACTTTTCTTAAGTCAAATGATTTCATGAGGTTAGGTAAGTCTCTTTATACTGAAAACAATACCAACTAGTTTTTTTTATCTTGATATAAGATTAATAACACTTGGTTAGATTGTGTTAGATAAGCAGTTTTTGCAGTGTTCACGGTACCTCTTGATGTGTGTGCCACATTTCATGAGTTTTTACCAATGGTATATCAATTGGTGTGTATAGCTAAAAGTATGTGTTCTTAAGGACACATTGATTGAGATTTCTGTAAAGTTACAAACATTGTGAGATTGTTATTTAATGTTGAACACCCTGATAGGTAATATGTAAGGTAAGTGCAATAGAAAAGGCTGTACAGTAAATTCATCTGTCTTGACATGCAATACGCTGGCTGTTGAAATACTGTGACAGAATTATACAATAAAATAAGGTATAAGAACAACCGAAAAAAGGCACATACAGTACATTCAGTATTTCAAAAAGTACAGGATATATTGAGTCTTAATTCACTGAACCTGAAATGCAGCTCTATGAAATTAATATGTTCATGTCAGATGAGTGTGTGTTAAATATCTTAAGGGTCACAATTAAATAAAGAGATTTCCTGAACCATGGGTAGAAGAGCCCGTATATAATTGGATTTAAAGTAGAATTAAAATAACCAAGCCAGGTAAAAATCTCAAAAAGAATAACTGGGGTAGAAAAATTTGTGTAAGGATCAACAATAGAATTGACAAAGAATGGCATCCAGCAAAAAATAAAAGCACCAACAACAATCCCAAGAGTTTTTGCAGCTTTCCGTTCTGTTTTGGAAACATGTTCATTATTCGGATTAAGGCCTCGGTTGACATCTTCAATCTTTTTTATGTGATCTTTGGCGACCGAGAATATCTTTGCATACAAACCTACCATAATAAAGCAGGGTAAGAAAAAAGCTATCAAGGTATCCAGTGCCCCCCACAGTGCATTGAACAGAAGGTTACAACTACCTATACAGTAAATGGACTTCAGGAAGTCATCAAGCCCTTTAACATTTGCCCTGGAATAGAGGAGACTGAAGGAGTAAGCAGCAGCAATGCCCCAACTTACAGCTATCATGAGCCAAGCTACAGGTATTGTTATTCTTGTAGGATACAGAAGAGGATAACAGAGAGCCTGGTGTCGATCAATGGCTATGGATATCAGGTGGAAAATCGAGACAGAGGTCAGGAACATGTCAAAGCTGGAATGCAGTAAACAGAACGCATCACCATAGTACCAGCACCCATCCACAAATTTGACTATACTGAACGGCATCACAGTCAAACCCAGCAGTAGGTCTGCAAAGGCCAGGGACATCACAAGCAAGTTTGTCGGCGTGTGCAGCTGTTTGAAATGCACTATGGAGATAATAACAACCAGGTTGCCCAGAACAGTAAACACCATGCTGGTCCAAAACATAATGTATAAAACTACTTGCGTTGCCTGATTGTAACTGCCTTTCAGGCAAGAGCCATTAAATAATGGATAGCAATATTGAACAGAAGAAATCTTCATGTCCATCTTCAATTGTCTTCTGTCACGGAAGCAAGAGACACACTGTGGTAATTTACCAGAGTCTATGTCTCTCTTGCTTTTATATGTTTCGTTTCCCTGTCCTTTGTTGGAGGCTCCCAGGGGGCTTCTTCAGTTCTTCTGTTTTAGCCAACTATCTTTAAGCATGCAGAAGTGTATGTCTGAAGCAATAGTATGATATTAGGAGGACATATTTTAAACAGCTGGTAAATTATTTGAAAATTAAATTAAAAACTCAAATGGGAGAAATTGGAAATTAATTTTGAGATTAGATTAGAGATTAGATGATTACATTATCATCTACTGATTTTAGATGAACAGTGGTCATCTTTTTAGACACCCCCCCCCACACACACACACAAATTAATAGGATTTTATTTATTACAAAAACATGTCAAGTTCACATTGCAGAACTGTTCTATTGTATCGTCAAAGCACCAACTCAATTCTAAAACAACAATGTTTTTTAATACTTAACAAAATAACATTTGATAAATGAACCTTACATTTTTAAGTAGCCTTGGGTGTGTAGATTTTAACCAAATCTGGAGGCTCAGAGTTTATGAACATGAAACTGGTTTTAGGATAAGGAAACCTATGTGTTTTATGACATTGTAGACATTATAGCAGTGAAACAAGCAGGCGACGTTGAATTTAACAATCATATAGTGACGCCAAATGAATGAGAGTATACAGGGCTCTACAGTGCGCCCATTTCACTCGCACATGTGAGTAAAAATGATGCCGTGCGAGTGCAAAAAAATATTTAGGCGCACTGGTGCGAATGACTTCTAACCATGTCAATGTTTGTCTACAAAATACACCGCAACATCGAGAAACATTACTGGTGCAAACCATAGAATCACGTCGCAGCATACAAACTACACCTCCCATCAACGTTAGCAGTTTCGCGTTGTGACTCGCTAGTCACTTCTATCAAATCCAAGAGCGCGCAGGAAAAAGCGGAAAGTTAGACTAGCCAGCCAAGATGCAAAGATTGAAGAAATTAGTTCTTCTATCCACCGAATTCATTGGATATAGGAGGAACAGGATGAGATTCTGAGAATGCAGTGAGAGAAGGAGCATGCATTTTAGCCTAGTTGACGTATTGGCTGCAATATGCAAAATATAGCTGTAGCTAACCAGCACAAAAGTAGCCTTCCGTAATACTCGGACATTTTATTCAAAGGTAGAACGCTACTCACAACTCCAGGCTTCCACGCATGCTTGTTTGTTTACACCGAATACAAGCTGAAGTGCAAAACGAAAGTAGGCCTAACGTTTGCCTACTGCCCCCATCAATGCAGATATTTCAAATAAAAACTAAAAGTATAAAACATATATCCTTGATTAGCCTATGTTGGGTTTTGTGGAAGAGTAAATGGACTGTTTTAGTAGTAGCCTAGTATTAGGCAGTATGCAGTCAGATAGGTCACCATGGGCATATTTGGATTAGCTATAGATGGATTCACAAATAAATAAATTAGCCTACATTTGGCAGGATACTTGATATAGGCTAAATGCAAATATGGCAATGTATTATATTATTTTACATTAACAAAATGTAGGAAAATAGAATAGACTGAAAATAAAGTAGGCACTGATCTTTAAAATCCTGTTTCCTGTAGCCTAAATGTTGTCAGTCATTCTTAATATTTGCAATTGGTGCACTGGCATGTTTAACTGTTAGCTGCAGTATAATGTTAGATTATGTGTAAGTTAAGTACAGAACTGACTGTGCGCCCAAATTTTTGTCTGTGCTCCTACATTTTTTAACTTGGGCGCACAAGTGCTCCTGAAAAAAAATGTTAGTGTAGAGCCCTGGTATACTGCAAAGCAAGTGGCTTGCTATAGCCTTATGAAGAGGCAGTACAAAAGGCCTTACCACTACAAATAACTTAAACCCTATCGACATACTCACTCAATTAAATCCAGGTGCAGAAAACGTCATTGATGTAATTATACTGATTGATTTATTCCCCACTGTAAAATTATTCTCATTTCCAATATTTTGTTTTAACTTTAACACTATTAGGCCTATGTTTGACTCTCTTTTGACTTCTCGACCTTCTGTCTAGTGAATGTCTCTGTCATTGTGTGTGCCCCTCCTAACCCAACCGTGCATCTTAAATAAAACCCTCCAAGAGCTCAAACCCATTAGTCCCAAAAATAGGCCTTTGCTAATTGCCACAGTAGGGAAATGTATAGAAATACATATGTAATTACGGTAAGCAGTGGTGGAGGATGTTTATGCTGAAGTGTGGCCATTGTGAAAATATAAGTTAGGTTTAGCCTCTTGTTATATAAAAGCCAAGGCCCACTGGCGACGACATTCGAACGAATGGATTTGACGCTCAAGAGATAGAACAATTTTCGAAACGTTGGCACGCACCAGAGGCCGCCAGTGGGCTTTGTTCTATTAAAAGTAATGGAGCTCTAAACCTTGGCGTCATTTCACGTACGTCAGATGCTGCCAGTGGCCGTTGGCCTTAAGGCCGCAGGTGGCTGCCCACGTGACTTTCACAGCTGAATATGCTGTAATTCTCAGCTGCTTATAAAACAACACATGGCTGTGGCACCAAAGGGTCTTCCTCATGGTTCCTGTATGATGTTATGAACTCTATAACAGTAAAGCATGTTAAAGTACAATTATTATTACTACGGTATAATGTGAGATGAGTGTGAAATCTAATGTATTTTTATAAACCTATGGCCACATGCTTCTGGAGAATAGGCCTGTAATATCTGTGTTATCCTGTACTTTAATACTTCCAAAATGTCTCTCTGAATACTCACTTTCAATAATAATTCAAGGTGGTCATTCATCCGGGAAACAGTAGCCAGCAAGAGCAGTAACCTTGTGGATCCACAGACATCCCTAGTGTCTGTGCTAATTGGTCTTGGGAGAGCTTTCACTTTTTCGCATGTATAGGCTAATTGGGAATGAACTACTGTATGTTGTACTGTATGTGTGTCCCTGCCAATTAAAGGTGTTGGTAAACACAAACTCTCTAAATGATGTAATAGCTCTCTATGGCTCAATTACCAACTGTGTCAGTATAGCATGGCTGTTTTGATTAAATCTGATGACCTTGTTGAAGCGTTGTACAGAGGTCATGCTGTTAAGCTGACACAAAGACTCATCTTATTTGTCTTTGTTCACTGCTGCAGTTTCCTTGTGTAGTTATGATACTAAGACATGACATCAATTGAGATGAGATCAAACGATTCCTGTTCATTATACTCTGTCAAATGATTTTGGGTTTTGGGTTTTGGATTTTGGGGACACTTGGGTCTTGTAGTGTCCCAAAACAATGAATTTGCAAAGGGAGATGATAACACTATCATTAAATAGAATAAAGGGAACATATTTTTGTCTCGCTTACTGGTGTGCCTTTTGTAGGGGCAACAGAAACACTAATGTAAATTGTGAAAAAGGCAAGTAAAACTGACCTCATCTAAAAGGCACAACTTTTGGGTGGTTATGCACTCCAGGACTGGTCTCAACACAATGTGAATATCTGGTGGGTGTCTATTTCAAAAGTCCTCTTTCAGAAGATGGTGGAAATCAACGAGAACAAATTAGAACATTCGAGAATACAGATTTCCAAGTACAACTTATATATCTATGATAAATATCTATGGTGTGTTCACTCTACTTTAGCCTATGTAGGCTACACCACTCATATTCCTAGCCTGTAATGGGCATAATGTTGGATCGTCCATCATGTTGGCATTAGTTTTCATTAACAAATTGTGAGCTAGATGATGTTGGTACTGATATACACTGTTGAAACAATTAAAAGCCAATGGACTTTTCATTTTTGTTCAGATTCTCACTGGAGGTCAGCATATAGACCCTATTAATCTCATGAAATGACAATTCTTGGCCAGGGCCCACTTGAAAAAGAGATAACAATCTCAATGTGTTCTTTTTCTCTGGTTAAATAAAGGTAAACAAACACCAACAACAACAGTGAATACGTATTTATTACTAAAAGCTATGTTTACAGAGAATCAGCTGACTAGATTCTAAATCACATTTGTTCATTTTTGTTTGGTAGTTGGTGGGTGTTTGCAACTGTACACAGTTAACAATAGTAATCATTACAAGCAGATTTAAACATTTTTAATGTATGTAACCAAATCATTTCAGTCATAGAATAACACATTGAGAAAATGTACCCATTTTATAAAAGACCTTTTAGTAGGATTTGAAAATATTTTCTAAACCAAGTATGGGAGAAGGCATAAATTATGGGATTAAACATAGAGTTTAAGTAGGCAAGCCACATTAAAATCTCATATAAAAGTGCAGGTATGGAATGCCCTACTATTGGATCTATGATATTGCATATAAAAAATGGTGTCCAACACAACATGAAAACACCAATGACAATTCCAAGAGTCTTTGTGGCCCTATAATCTATTTTAGTCACATTGTGTTTGCCGATTCTGATTTGTCTGTTGGTCTTATGGATGATGTTAGTTTGTCTTATTGCAATGACTAAAATCCTGAGGTAAATGCTTGACATGACAGTTAATGGGATGAAATAGAACACAAAAAAGTATGAGATACCTATTTCTTTTTCATGTAAGGCCAAGCATCCTCCTATGCAGTCAAAATAAGCGCTTTCAGTGGCGTGTCCCCTATGACCAGGGAAAAATGCTACTGCAGACCCAAAGATGGCAGATATAATCCAGCTGACAGAGATCATAGTGAACGCCACAGATGTTGACATTCTGTTGTGGTACTGCAGGGGCTTACTGACCGCATAGAAACGGTCGATAGAAATACAGGTCAGATGCAAAACTGAGGCACAGCAAAGAGTGATGTCAACACAGGCATAAACTGTACACAAAAAGTCGCCAAAGTACCAGCAGTTTTCCATAGATTCAATCATGTTCGGAGGCATTACAGTTATACTCAACAGCAGGTCAGCCACAGACATGGAGAAAACAAGGTAGTTGGCGGGAGTTTGCAACTGTACAAAATGAACAATAGTAATCATTACAAGCAAATTTCCCCCCACTGTGACGATGATTGTGGAGGTGAGAAGACAATACAGTGGTATGCGGAGGGATAAAGGGTAGGTGGACCGGGTGCAGGAGCCGTTCATTCCTTCATAGCAGAACTGCACACTTGGAACTACAGAGATGTTCATTTTCGTAAACCTGTTCGGAAAGAAATTGTATTTTTTTTTTTTTTTGAGTATTTCAATTCAGCAGGATTTTGACAGTATAAAAGCAGGACAGTTCCCCCCTTTAAAAAGTAAAACATTTAATCACTTTGTCGCTTATTTGATTTAGGATAGGACTCAAAGAAATATTAAAGTAATTTATATTAATTCAATTTTTTTGAATCATTACTCATCACAAGCTTACTTATCTTACCTTTTTGATAGTGATAAGTCGGTCTTCCTGAACCTTCCTTTGAGAGCAGTGGGTAGAGGTTTAGAAGTGTCAGTGTGCTCCCTCCTAGGGTTCACATTTATACTATGGCAAATTCAAAACTCTGTAGGCTACTCAAAGGCTCAAATTTAGTGGCCTATTACTAAGATGGGCGGGGCTAAGTTCGGCTGGCATCCAGGCTACAAATTTAGACCAATCAAACATCATGATGTTCTGAATGACTTCACCTCTCCATTGCATAATTAATGAAACATGCAAGTACACGATTTATACAGTTTCTTTACAATTAGTGAGTTATATAGGCATAGTGGTATCTCTGTAGAATACAAATTATTGCACAATAAAGGGAGACATGAGAGAGTGCGACATTTTCTTCATGAGAGAAGCATCAAAAAGCCCATTACAGTTGGCCGATGCTTTTTATCCAAAGCAACTTACATATGTCAATTATATTACAAGGGTCAATGGTGGAAGCCCGGAATTGAACCCACAACTTTTCTGGCTACTGCATGCTATCCTTAACCACTACGCTACCACCGTCCCATCACTGGACATGGCCGCTCAAATTTATAATGAGTTTCAACTGAAAGACACACAGCTATTTTTCTCCTCCCCAATAATGACTGCTGGAAAAATAATGATTGCTGCCATTGGCAGTGGTGTTTATATACTTCTTACTCACATCTTTCACATAATTCAACAAGTAGTTCATTTATGCTAATGAGAATACAATGACATCAAAATAACATCACTCTCGGAACAAATTTACACTTGATGAATTTTGCCCAAAGATTTTACCAAACAAGATAATTTTGAATGCCTTTCTAAACCAGCTGTAAAACAGTGCATATACAATCGGGTTACAGGTTGAATTGAAATAGGCGATCCACATAACCATGTCAAATACCAAAGGTGGAATGGAATAACCAATAAATGGATCAATTATGTTACAAATAAAAAATGGCAGCCAGAGGGACAAAAATACACCCATGATAATGGCGAGTGTTATGGTGGCCTTTCTCTCCATTTTGGAGGCAGAGGTCCCATTCGTATTGTGCTTGTCTTGAATTGACCGAGCTTGTTTCTGTGCAATGCTGTAAAGTTTTGCATATATGGAGAGCATTATGACTCCTGGAATGTAAAATGAAAGAACAGAAGATAAAGCCCCAGACAGTCCGCCCTGAAACAAAATGCAAGCTCCTTCACAGTAGAAGTTGTTATAGTAAAACTCCTCATAGCCCAAAATGTTGAGCTCAAGGAAAATCATCCCAAATCCAACAAGGCCAGGGACACTCCAGCTGATAAAGATCATGGCCATGGTCACGGAGGGAGTTATGGTGGTTTGGTAGCGGAGTGGGTGGCAAATAGCGTAATATCTGTCAACAGCAATGAAAGATAGATTCAAAATGGATGCATTGCAAAGCATCACATCAATGCTCGAGTGAACCTTGCAATAAAAGTTACCCAAATACCAGCAATTTTCTACAGAGCGCACTATGGATGGTGGCATCAGAAAGGCACCCACAAGCAGGTCGGCCATAGCCAACGACACGATGAGATAATTGGTTGGAGAGCGGAGCTGTTTGAAATGGACCACAGTAATGACCACCAGTAAGTTACCAATCACCGTTAGCAGAACTGTGGTCCCAAAGAAGATGTACAGGGGCACACGAATCACCACTGGATAGATGAACTTAGGACAGGAGCCATTCACAGATTCATAGCACAGAGGAACTGCACCTCTGTTGTCAGGATAGGTTTGGTTCTTTCCTGCCATCTTACCTGATCAAATAAAAAAGAATGTAAAAAAGAAAGTAAAACATTCAAAACCGCACTATTAACCATGTGCCATACAGTGAAGGGATGCCATACATGATACACAAGTACTTCACAGCACATTTAGTGCTATTGCTACATCAATGATACATTCTCAAAAACAGCAATTATAATACATTGTAACACAAGAGCAACCAAATATCACAAATATTTTTCCCAGTGCACTGGAAATGTAGTAGTTGGACAATGCCCATCTTAAATACCAGATAAGAAGTCAATTACAGATAAGAACTCAATATAAATTTCAGTCAATTAACTTCTATATCAAAATTAATTATTGGGTTATAATAAAATCCAAGAAAATAAACAGATTGTCTCTTACCACAGTCAGAACTTTGACAGCTCCAAGTGATAAAGACTCATATTTATCTTTTCCATCCTGGGGCTATTGCCCAGAGCGGTTTCACACTTTTGCCCAGCACTGTCTGTGCCCTCCCAGATAGCAGTAGACTCCGGACAGACTCCGCCTTCAAACTTGCAAATCCGTGTAACTGTCACCTCTGTTTTACTGTCGTGATTGGGACATTGACCAGGATCTATGGAGCTAAATTTGTCTCAATAATATTTGTATATGCGCAGAGGGGGATCCACAAATATTTCTTGATTTGCATGTGTGTTTTGATATCTACAAATAAAAAAATCATATTTGTAACTCGTATATTGATTTTTACAAATATAGATGTGCATTTGTAAATAAAATGTCATTTGTAAAACCGAAAATTTCATTTGTGAAATGTGATTCTGCATTTGTGGATCACCAACACACGCATTCTTCGCTTTCCAAAGTTACGTGTTTTTGAGACGTTCTTCACATGAAAGTCACACAAATCCACACGTAAATAGGCCTACTTTAATTCACCGGCACACAGAAATCGCAATCCAGTAGATGGCGACATCCACAAATATTTCTTGACTTGCATTCGTGTTTTGACATCCACAAATAAAAAAATCATATTTGTAACTTGTAAATTGGTTTTCACAATTGTAGGCATAACTGCTAGCAAACATTAGAGCCATTCCAACTGTCAGTTATCGTCAACTATCTACCTAAATAATTTAACCATTTAAAGTATCCACCTATTTAACTGTTCAGTCATTCCAACTATATTAAACCTCATCTACTTAGCAACCAATATAGTTTGTTTTTACTCTGTATGATATTTTACATCATATTTTTGCATTTTCATGCACTGTATTTCCTTCAGGAAATGCTTTTCTAGTTCTTCTTATTTTTCTTCTAACGCTTTTTGTGCGTTTAATACAGCTTCAACTGTTTAACGTAGAAACTTTATTCAAACTGCGTTGCGTAGGTCTTACTTATGTGACTTTGGCTATGTATTTTTCAACTTTCTAACTTTTATACTTTTTAAACTATTATTTAAAAACTACTAAAATTTCCCCATTGACTTAACATTAGATTATGACATCACAATAGTAACTAGAGAATGGAATTCCAGGGAATTATGAGTGCATGAAAATGAAGCTAGGACAGACATAGCATAGCTTAATAAAAAGTTGATAGTTTAGACGTAGACAGTTTAAAAGTTGAATGTAGATAGTTTAACAGTTGTTAATAGACAGATAGTTTAATAGACAGATAGTTTAATGAATGTTGAAAGTTTAAAAGTTATATGTAGATAGTTTAAAGGTTGTTGACATACTGATAGTTTAATGCGTGTTGGTAGACAAATAGTTTAAAGGCTGTATATAGATAGATAGTTGACGATAACTGACAGTTGGAATGGCTCTAATGTTTGCTAGCAGTTATGCTAACAAAGCTAATTATTTTGACCAAGTTACTTAGTTAACTTAGCTCATGTTTTCTAGCAGTTTTGAAAAAAATGCTAATATGCTACTATGCTAACCATGTGACTTAGCTAACTTGGCTAATCATTTTTAGCAGTTATGCTAAAATGTTAACATGCGAACTATGCTAATCACATTACTTAGCTAATCATTTGTAGCAGTTTTACTAAAAATGCTAACATGCTAACTATGTTAACAATGCTAACCATGTGACTCAGCTAACTTGGCTAATCATTTTTAGCAGTTATGCTAAAATGTTAACATGCTAACTATGCTAATCACATTACTTAGCTAACTTAGCTAATCATGTTTAGCAGTTTTGCTAAAATGTTAACTATGCTAAAAATGTTAATGATGCTAACTAACTAACTAGCTAGTGAGGACTTTTATTTTGAAACAGTTGAAGGCAGAGGATACAGTTGATGGGAGTCATAGTTGACAAATAGTTACAGTAACAGTTGAACAGTTGATAACAGTTGAACAGTTAAAAAGTTGGATAGTTTAAAGGGACTTTTATTTTGAAACAGTTGTGGGCACAGGAAGCCGTTAAACAGGATCTGCAGTCTTAATACAGCCATATTGTATGCTTAAAGCCGGAGACAGTGGCTCCAGGTGGCCTGAACACCTGGCATAAGATTCTAATTGCTCTATTGTGATGTCATAATCTAATGTTAAGTCAATGGGGAAATTTTAGTAGTTTTTAATTAATAGTTTAAAAAGTATAAAAGTTACAAAGTTTTATTTTCATGCACTGTAATCAGAAGAAAAAGCCTTGGAATAACAGTACAGTGCATTTTCATGCACTGTAACTAGAAAACGCAATTCCAGGGAATTACCAGTGCATGAAAATGCAAAACATATGGTGTGAAATATATTGTTAAAACAGATGATGTGCTAATTGGCAACCAACAGGATGAGGTTTAATATAGTTGAAATGACTGAACTAGTTAGATGAGGTTTAATATAGTTGGAATGACTGAACTAGGTAGATGAGGTTTAATATAGTTGGAATGACTGAACAGATAGGTGGATAGTTTAAAAGGTTAAATTATTTGCTAGGTAGACAAGGTTTAATATAGTTGGAATGACTGAACTACGTAGATGAGGTTTAATATAGTTGGAATGACTGAACTACGTAGATGAGGTTTAATATAGTTGGAATGACTGAACAGTTAAATAGGTGGATAATAATAATAATAATAATAATAATAAGAAGAAGAAGAAGCCTAGGAAGAACAGTACAGTGCATTTTCATGCACTGTAATAAGAAGACTTGGAAGAACAGTTTAGTGCATTTTCATGCACTGTAATAAGAAGAAGAAGAAGAAGAAGAAGCCTAGGAAGAACAGTACAGTGCATTTTCATGCACTGTAATAAGAAAAAATCGGATAACAATAGAGTGCATTTTCATGCACTCTAATTATGTGTCGTGATTTCACTGGCAGACAACTCGTATCATGCAGTTGACTGGCAACAGCTAGAAATTGCTACATATAAACAATGGAGATACAAACAGGCAGGGAAGCTACACCAAGCGCGTAACTGAAGCGTTCCATTCACAATGCGTAAAATCAATTTTAGAAGAATGGTCTATTTTTTTTCTGGTGTAGTGGCAGCAGACGCAACGCAAACGAACGTGCCTGGTGCAGCTTCCGAGCTAATTTCGGTGTCATTGACATTGATACTGTTCAGAGAAATATATTAAAAACACAAACCTCCGTTGCTTCTCTCCTTTGTCTTTAAAGTTCTTCCACTCTCTCCTCGTCATCTTTGGAGTCTTACTTTTTCTTTGCCTAGCAGGTCTCACCGATCCTCTGCCACCGGCTCATCGCTTTTCTTTACCCATCCCTCTTCCTTTACCTTTCCCTTGCACACCTCCGTTGCATCGACTGATCTCTGACTCTGCTCACTGAGAAAAATAGTAGGTTGCACTGTAAACATTGCCTTTACACTATTAATCTCGCACATACTGAAAAAACGATAGCACTGATACTGTACTAACATTAGTATGCATTCGTTTGGGAACCTGATAGCTGATGCTAGCAATGAAATAGTAGCCTACCAAAATAACGAAAATATAAAACTATTAGGCTATTCACTTTACATAGAGGTCATACCCAACATGTTTACTGGCTATATAACTAAATGCAATGTGTAATTGTTTTCTAAAGTAACCTCATCACTGGAAGGAACACTGGACGAAGTCCTAGTACTGGAAGCCATGTTAATCTTGGCATGAAACGGCCACCGTAGGAGTTAAAATGCGCTTGGAATGGGAGGGGCTAGAAAGTAATATTCATTGTCATATAGATGGGAGAAGTTCTTACACAAGGTAGCTTTAAAGAATTCATGTTTTTTTCATTCAGATGTGTAAATAAACATGTATAAGTTGCTATTAGTGAATTAATGGGGAGATAATCGAATCGAAATCGAATCGGACTGAAAAAATGAATCGTTAGATTAATCGATGCATAGAAATAATAATGGCAAGATTAATCGTTTTTCCCCTGGATCCTCCCATGAATGCATATGCATGACATGACAAACGCAATATGCCACTTTCAGCTCCCGCGACAGGCAGTTTAGTTAAAAGAACCACATTCTGTGTAATATAGAGGTTAACAAAGATACTCTAGTTTGTAATTTCTTTTAAAGTATTTATCCATTTGAAGACAAATGGAGTCATACCACAGGTCCAGGGATGGACTACTGAATGGGCTTACTGGGCCCAAGAGCTCAGGAGGCCCTGAAGCCCAAGCCTCTGTGTGAAGTTGCACCAGTCATCATTTAAAGGGTCATTTAAACAAAAACAAAAAAATCTGTGGGATTTTTTTGGACCCCTCTATCTGGAAGGGGGGGGGGGGGGGGGGGGGGGCATCTGTGCCCAGGGGTTCATAATCCATCCATGCCATGCCTATGTCCGTCAAAAGTTTGGAATACCCTAATTGACTGGTAGGAAATGTATTGAAATTCTGTTTGGGGGTCCCACAGACCCCACCACAGATTTGGTCCCCACCAATGTTGACATCATGACTACGGCCTTGGTGAATGGTAAGGCCTAATTGGTGACAGTGGAGAAGTGGAACACTCTAAATTAACAATCCATGTACACAGTAACTATAGACAAGAGACTAAACACTCACTCGCCCACACTCTGGACCAGTTTACATTTGGTTTTAGAATGTTTTTTGGGTGGTCTTGGCCCACAATCAGAATTTTTTCTGCTAAGAATTGTTTTGGACTTTTATGCCTTTTTAGTAGGCCACGGGGGCAGCCATGGCCTACTGGTTAGCGCTTCGGACTTGTAACCGGAGGGTTGCCGGTTCGAACCCTGACCAGTAGGTACGGCTTAAGTGCCCTTGAGCAAGGCACCTAACCCCTCACTGCTCTCCGAGTGCCGCTGTTGCCGCAGGCAGCTCACTACGCCGGGATTAGTGTGTGCTTCACCTCACTGTGTGTTCACTGTGTGCTGAGTGTGTTTCACTTATTCACGGATTGGGATAAATGCAGAGACCCAATTTCCCTCACGGGATTAAAAGAGTATATATACTTATACTATACTTTTTATTTGACAGGACAGTGGAGAGAGTGACAGGAAGCGAGTGGGGAAGAGAGAAGGGGTGGGATCGGGAAATGAACAGTTAATAAATATTAGGTATGCACACATACTTTGTAGAAATGTGAAGAATAGGGATAATTCTATTGTATTTATGTAAAGATAGCATAATACAATATAATTTTTTTCTAATTATGATGTTTGGTATACCAGCAGCCGGTTCAGTTTTGTGTTGATATTCAGTGCTGTGTTATAGGGCAATGTTAGCATTTTGTACAATGGTCAAATATGGAAGAACGGCAAAAGTGAGGACTAAAAAAACAAAACAAATTTTTTTTTAAAAAAAACACTAAGCGGCTGAAAGAATTGTGAATAAGCATTATAGTCTACTGTATTTCTCCTGTCCTTGTATGCAAGCATCCTTTGTTTATCCTTGAATGATTAGAATTTAATGAAAGCCTGTCTAGAGGCCTTTTGCTTATCACCAGGTGTGAAATGTTAATGTTTGTAGAACAGTGAGGGGCCTCTGAGGAACTTCCCAGGAAAGGGGATAGTTTTAATTAAAAGACAATAGAAGCTAACCAGACCTGATGAAGGCCTGATCCTCATCCTCCCTTTCTATTGCATATTCAAACTGGGTTGGACCTAGAGGTCACTCCTTCTTTTGTTTGTAACATAAAGTTAGTATACACCTCTGTGTAGTTAGAGATACGGGTGAATCCTCTTGGTGAAACTTGTGGCTCTCCCTTGATGCACATCATTGTAAAGAATAAAGCCTGTTTCCTGATTGACCATTCATCCTGACTGAGTTTCAAGATGGGGTAACTGGGGTACATGAAAATTACCATCAGTTTTAGAGGTTCCACCGAGATTACAATTTTGGATTTACTGAGATTCAAGTCTGCTAAGATCTTCATCATCCTGGTTGACAGTACTCTTAAGGTGAGCATTTGTGTTTTCTGGTGGTGAGATTCTGGTGAGTTAAGTCCCATAGTCATCCTGATGAGGATTGACAGTTGACCTCTTGGAGGATATTGGGCTCCCACTCTGGAAGCCATATTGGGCGTTAGAGCATTCCTGCTCTGTAAATGGCCATACGCACTGACGAGTGGTCTCTGTGAGATCTAGTTGGGCTTCTCTGAAGCCATATTTTGGGCGTTAGAACATTCTTGCTCTGTAAATGGCCATAGTACTGACAAGTATACAAGTGGTCTCAGTGAGATCTAGTTGGGCTTCTCTGAGGCCATATTTTGGGTAGTTGGAGAAAAGGGCCACTCTCCTGTAAATGCTACTATATTGGGGACTGCTTGCCTGGGGTCTCTCGCCTGAAACAATAGTATAAGAATATGCTGCTGGCTGTCACACAGGCAGAGGTGGAAAAAGTACGAAAATATTGTACTCAAGTAAAAGTACCAATACCTTGATGAAATATTACTCAAGTACAAGTTAAAATACCGATCTGAAAATGTACTTAAGTAAAAGTAAAAAGTAGTTCATTTAAAATGTACTTTAAGTAAAAGTTACTAGTAATGCATGGGGTTAGTCAGTTGTCTACAAATATCACAACCGCGGCAAAACGTTGACATGTGAATACATTGA
This sequence comes from Alosa sapidissima, assembly GCF_018492685.1. NCBI lineage: Eukaryota > Metazoa > Chordata > Actinopteri > Clupeiformes > Clupeidae > Alosa > Alosa sapidissima. The sequence continues at coordinate 30,115,630 of NC_055962.1, read as the reverse complement.
GCCAATCATGTGGTGTGTTGTAAAATACACTGAGCCAATCGTGTGGTGTGCTGTGAAGACATCATGCCAATCATCTGTTGTGATCTCGCTGCTGGAGCAAGATTGGTGTCGTGAAGCCTTACGCACACGCATTTCTGCCGAAATAGATGCACGATAAGTGCCCAAAAAGTGTTGCAATATGGCCGCCGAGTGGAGGTACTTGCCTGAAAAGGACTTTGGTCCTAGCTCGAGTTGCTTCAGCCAGCAGCTAAGGCAGCCATGTTCATGCTCCCAGTGTGTAGCGCTGTAGCTGCAGCAACTCGAGCTAGGTAAAACCGATTGTTTCAGTTTTGTTCATACCGACAGTACTCGGTGACGTTGAGAAATTGAGTTCTCCTTTAAGTTTGAGCAGTAGTTGATTTTCAAAGTTAGTTGCACTCATCCTTGCGTCGCTTTGCAGTGAACAGTAATCCAGCACAACTGAAAAGCCCCTCACAGGCAGCTGAGGCAGGCAGGCCAATGTTGAGTTGCAGAGAGTTTTTTTTTTTTGGAAACGAGCAGAAGGTTCAGCAGATTAAAGGGCGTCAAACTGGGGGGGAGAGTGGGAAGTATAGGGCCCCAATGGAGGAGAGGGCCCTTGAAAAGTGGAATACGGGGGGTACAACATTTTCACCAGGCATTAGTAATAACTCAGGTAATCCACACATAAAAAATCCAAACAACTCCATAAGTAGAGTCATGTGTAATGAAGTGGAATAACACAGGGAAAAAGTATTGAACAAGCTAAGAAAAAGCACTAAGGCAAGGAAAGGGAAGGAACGAGCTGGAATCTGTAAGTAGTTAGAGTAGTTATCCTTTCTATCTATGCAAATTAATATAAGCTTGGTTAATATATTGATGGGCTATAAAAAATTTTAACCAATTTTTTTGTTTTTTTATTACCAAGGTGTCACACAAAAAACATTTCATGATGGATAAAAGCAAAAAGCTCTCCCAAGACCTTTGCAACCTTATTGTTGCAAAACATCAATGAAACTGGTTACAGATTAATTTCAAAACTTCAGAATCTTCAGTAAGCAGCATGGGAGCCATTATCTGCAAGTGGAAGAAACATCACTGCCATGCAGGATCTCCTTGCAATATTTCTGACCAGGGAGTCAGAAGGATAGTCAATTCCAAGAGCCAAGGACCACTCGGAGAAATCTCCAGAAAGACTTGAAGGCAGCCAATTCAATTAAATTCAATTAAACAGTTCTGGAAGTAACTAAAGATCAGGATTCACAAGAGGGACCCCTGGAATCTGTTTAGAACAATGGGCCAAAATCACACCTGATACTGTGACTAATAAATTTTGTCATACAGGAAATGTCTTGAAGCTGTCTTTACAAACAAAGGCTTTTCCACAAAGTATTGAAGAAATTTCAGTAGGCACGTTCAATACTTTTTTCCTGTGTCATTCCACTTTAATACACATAACTCTTCGTTTGGATTTTTTATATTGTAGCGTCGGCGCAAAAAGAGTGGCGGGCGACTCGCGCCGACGCTAGCATGTGGCTACCTCATGGTCGTTGCCGAGGACGGCAATGGCTTGTTGGGGGTGGGAGACAGTGTTAGCGTTCTCCCGCGAAAGGCATGCTGGGATACGAGAGCGAACATTTGGGGGGTTTATGTCGTTATTCTCTTAATTATAAGTGTAAAGTTAGTGTCTTTAGTGTAACATGTTTCCCTTTTAGTTTTCCCTCATGTGTGATCCTTTTTGTGTGGGGGGGGTGCGACCTCCCCTGTTGGTGTAGTGTGTGTGTGTCTTCTTGACCTGCCCTGTGTGCATTGTGTTCTGTGTCTGTGTCCCTGCCCTCGTTCTCAGCCAATAAAGCTTGCACTGAACAACTCTTGGCGTCCTGAAACCTTCAAACATTACAGTGGTGTCAGAAGTAAAGCGATGGAAGCCTCCAATGCGAGAACGTGTGGCGGAGCTGCCCCTGCCCCGGGAGTTATCCTGAGGGCAGGTGACCTGACCCTGGGGTGGGGGCCGTTTGAGCTCCCGCCAGCCCTTGTAAGGGCTCCCAAGGCTCGCCGGAGGAGGGAGAGGAGACGAGGCGCGGTCATAAAGGCTTGGCTCCGCACGGAAGAAGAAGCACCAGGGGACCTCTGCATAGGGGAAGAGGAGGGCCGTCTGCTCGAGCGGCCGGAAGAGGAGGATGAGTGCCAGTTCCGGAGGAGATGCTCGGGCCTGCTAGCGATGGAGTTCGCGCCAGTGACGAGCAAGGAGGAGCTGAGCGGTAGCGAGAGCGGGAGTGACGGCGGCAGCAGCGGAGAACCCGGGCTGCCAACAACGCCAGTCGAGGAGGGCCCGGAGCGGCTGCCCCCGCCGGGACTGCTAGCAGCGTGGCGCCCCGTTGAGTGAGCTCCTGCGGCGTGTGCACCCCACGTGATTTGGCGGTACTGTCGCGCTGGACTGAGTGGCGGGCGACTCGCGACGACGCTAGCATGTGGCTACCTCGTGGTCGTTGCCGAGGACGGCAATGGCTTGTTGGGGGAGCTATGTAGCATCGGCGCAAAAAGACAGTGTTAGCGTTCTCCCGCGAAAGGCATGCTGGGATACGAGAGTGAACATTTGGGGGGTTTATGTCGTTATTCTCTTAAGTTATAAGTGTAAAGTTAGTGTCTTTAGTGTAACATGTTTCCCTTTTAGTTTTCCCTCATGTGTGATCCTTTTTGTGTGGGGGGCTGCGACCTCCCCTGTTGATGTAGTGTGTGTGTCTTCTTGACCTGCCCTGTGTGCATTGTGTTCTGTGTCTGTGTCCCTGCCCTCGTTCTCAGCCAATAAAGCTTGCACTGAACAACTCTTGGCGTCCTGAAACCTTCAAACGTTACAATATGTTAATATAATGTGTGGTGAAAATTTCGAATAGACTCACTGGAAGTTTAAGCTAATTACTGAAAAAATATATATATATGTCCACCATATATTTATTTTACCTGAATATTTTAACTTCCAAATTAAATGTCAAAATGAATGTCAGACGAAATTTAAAGTTTGACTGACTGGATTTTGTATACAAAGGTCACTCTCACTCTCCCTTGCTAAAGAGAGAGACATCAAATTGAGGGGAAACAACTGCTAATAAACTTCTTTCCAAAGAAAGGTGAGCACAAACGTCAAAACACGAAATCCCATGGTGTTTGCTTGAAAATCTCCGCTATCATTAGTGGTAAAACGAACTGAGACAACCCATTGAAATAGCGGAAAATACACTTTCATAGGTTAGGCTACACATGTAATCTGATGCATCTCGTGATCCAGCTCCATCTCCATCACTTTCAGAAAGACTGCATGGCGCCAGCTTGATTCATGTCCTGTTGTAGGCTACATGCTGATCATTATCACTAGGCTAGTGGTTTAGGGCGCAATTTCTTTTCTCTCCCTTTCTGTTTTCGTTAGTCTTAACTTTTTTTTTTTTACTCAAGTAACGGATGGGATTTTTTATGTAGCGAAGTACAATGCTTCACTCAAAATGTAATCAAGTAAAATTTAAAATCCCGATTTTATAAACTACTTAAAAAATACAAAATACACAGAAAAAATACTCAATACAGTAACGTGAGTAAATGTATTTCGTTACTTTCCACCTCTGCACACAGGATGTATGAAAAAGATCTTTGGCTTACAAATTGATATTTGGATAAATTTACAACTAGTTTGAAATTGAATTGATATCTGAAGTTTAAATTGAATTATTTGAATAGTGGAAACTGGTCACGATATGGACAAACAGGATTCACGTCTTAAGGTTCCTTTGAGTGTACAGATTGCTATGGCTATGATTGGGGACGAGATAGAGCATGCAAAAACTAAGGCTGATATGATTAAAGATGGCTTCCAACAGGGTTGGGGAGTCAGGAAAGCATGTGTGATTGTGGAAACTTAATTACAATGGTAATAGCTTTGTACCAAAGGGAACTTTTTATAAATGTAACACAGATTTAATTTCTTTGGTGATGTACAATCACGGTCCTGTTTTTATAATGTTTTGAATACTGTTACTTTCCTTATCTTTCCACACAATGGTAAACATTTGCAATGAGCATATAGTGTTATTGTCTGTTCCTTTACACACTTCCTTTTCCCCTCTGTAATACTAAGTTTGACTCATGATTACTTTATTTATTTTAAACTTTGTTTATTTTTACTCTAGTCACTTAAAGCTGAAGATAAGTTATGTACTGGTTTTTGTTGTATGCTCCGGTCTAAAAGCATAGACTCTTTTGACTCATAGAGAGTTTTGAGTTTTGTTGTATGCTCCGGTCTAAAAGCATAGACTCTTTTGACTCATAGAGAGTTTTGTTGCTTTAAAGAACCTAGGCTATACAGATGCTGGTTGTAACTAATATAATTTCTATTCCTTTGATTTGATTCTCTTTGACTTTAAATTTTATTTTTGTTATTCTGTTGCACCTTTATTTTTTTATGTTACGGTTTATTTCATTTGATTTCCTTTTCAGTTTGTCCTGACTAGGAATACTTGTTGCTCAGATGATATGGTTACAGATTTCCCAATTCCATTATAGGTGCTAAGATAACAGGAGGATAATTTTTATATAATCCCCATTTGACCCTTTCCTGGCTGTGTTGTTTATTTTATTTCATTTTTTTATGTTGTTTGTTTGTTTGTTTTGTAATGATTTATTTCATACATTTACAAGCTTTGCTCCTAGCCACCCACCACTGGATGATATTTGATGTCTACAAGCAGAACCTCACCATGTACTTTGTTTTGGTATCAGTTTCGGAGGTGGATCTGGTGGACGAGGGTGTGCCACCGATTCGAAGGGGGATGGTTGATGGTTTTTAACAATGGTGATGGTGATGTGTGTAAATAGCCTGTTACATTATAGGTTGAGGACTTGGGCTCCTCAAGAAACTTTACTTCTCAAGAACACTGTTTAATTGATTTGGACGAGATGTTTTGTTACCACTGTCATAAGTAATGTTTACATTATTACTAGGAATTCTGTTCTGAGGCATCACAAGCCTCAAAGTTCATGTACTGTATTGTTTGCGTGTTTGGAGGTATAACTGAGAGGTCAAGACAGACCTGACTGCAGCTGACGTCATCTTTGAAAAATGTTGAACTCCACTGAATGATCCTTTGTTTATTAGTACTGGAATGACAGCTAAAACCTTTTGCTCCAAGCTACAGTACATGTATTTTCAAGATCTGTTTACAGACTCTGAAGTCGCAGACCCAAGAAACATCCTAACGACGCATGTCTCACTTCCCCCGCTGGCTCATGGTTGGGACAGAAGTGTGATGGATGGGACAGAAGTGTGATGAAAGACACAGCTTATCAAAAGGGGGACAGCCCTTTGATCTGATCTTCAACACCACCCCTGAAGACCCCAGCAGACTTCACAGTGCCCTTGGGAGAGCAGCATTTGGAAGTCTTGTGTACCATCCCACAAAAGGATCTTGGTCAGAACATCACAAGAAAGATTGGATTAATTTAGAATAGTGGACCTGCTGTGGGCAGAATAACCCCCAAACAGCAAGGATCTGAAGGTTCCAGGTAGTCGACCCTGACCTTCAGACTAGAGAAATTTTATTTTGTTGGTATACTTTAACTGGAGAAGGAAATATTGAAGAAAAAGAAGAGGAACACAGGGTGTGGGGGAACGCCCCCTATTCATAGAGCCAAGCGCCGCCCTAAGCACACTCTTTGCACACACACACACATTCTAAACATTGTGCACCACACGAAAAGATCTGTAACCTCCTTCCACATCCCTAAAAGTCCTCTGTTGTTAATAAGCTGATTCATAATTTATGTTAGCAAGTTTAGATGTTCAAGTCTTTAAGGACTTGAAAGGGGGCCATCCCGGCCATGACGGGCCCGAGCACATGTTGCTCTGCGACCCGTGCCATTTCGGAAACCAACTATGCACTCACATGTGGTGTGAGTGTCAGTGCACATACTGTATCTGATGTGTGTGCAATTTGTTTTGCAAGTTTTATACATTGGAAACACTCACTCACTTCCTGTTGGGTGTGACGTTTTACACTGTGATGATGATACTCACTAGGTGACCAAATATGTAGGTTTTTATGATGTGCCTCTTTGTGTCTGTGTGTGTTTTTGACTAGTGACATCAATTAGAAAGTTTTTTTGTGTCAGTGTGTGTGTGTGTGTGTGTGCATGTGTGTGTGCGAGTCCATGTGTATGTGTGCGCGTGTGCATGTATGTGTGTGAGATATTTCTTATGTTTGCAATGAACAGACAGGTCAGTGTTTTTCTGTGTGTGTGTGTGTGTGTGTCTGTGTGTGAGACAGAGAGAAAGAGAGAGAGAGAGAGAGAGAGAGTGTGGTGTGTAGTGAGACTAGTGTGTTTTTTGACTGGTCATGTTAATAACAATGTCTTTTTTGTGTGTCAGATTGTGTAAATGTGTGTATCTTTGTGTGTGTGTGTGTGTGTGTGTGTGTGTGTGTGTGTGTGTGTGTGTGTGTGTGTGTGTGTGTGTGTTTAGTGTAGATGTGTGAAGTCAGGACACTAGTAAGTTGACATGCACCTAAACTGAATTAATGTAATGAATCTAATATTAATATCCAAAATAAATGAAAAAAATCCTTCTTTTGCCAGTTGGTGGTACCACACACAAGGCATGTGAATATCATCATCATAATAATATCCAATATTTTTGAAAGTTTCCAACCAATTAACCAACGTGTGGTCAATGTCTGGCACACTTCCTGTTTGGTCAGCTGGTGTGACGCTAGACCAGGTTGGCAGATTGGGCATGTGGATATCATCAGATTTATATTAACTAATATTTTGTTAATAAATACCAAAAACTATTCTGACTTTGGCCAGCTGGTGGCGCTACAACAGACAGGCGTATTGGGTGTTTGGATGTCATATACACCTAATCTGATAAATCTGATGAATCTGATTGTGATATCCAACAGAAGTGAAAAAAACACATTTCTTCTTTTGCCAATTGGTGACGCTATGCCAGGCATGTTAATAGGACATATGAATATCATCATCATGATATCTAATATTTTGTACAATTTCAGATCAATCAGTCAAAGCATAGAACATTTTTGGCACATTTCCTGCTTGGCCAGATGGTGGCGCTATGCTAGGCATGTGAGCAACACATGTGAATATCATCACAATAATGATATCTAATATTTTATAAAGTTTCAGATTAATCAGTTAAGGCATTGCCCATTTCTGGCACATTTCCTGTTTGGCCAGGTGGTGGCGCTATGCCAGGCAGGCCCATTGGGTGTCTGGATATCATCATAATCATAATATCTATTAACTTAAGGAGTTACAGACCATTCATTCCATGCACTGTGACTTTGACACATTTCCAGTTTATGTGGCGAGATATTAAAATCATACCGTATTACAACATATCAAAAATTCCTTCACAATTTAACACCAGAGAGATCTTGGCATAGTCAGGTCCCAATAAAAGAAAATAATGAGAATAATAATAATAATAATAATAATAATAATAATAATCCTCACAAAAACAATAGGGCTTCGCACCTTGGTGCGCAAAGCCGTCCCGGCCTTGCACCATCGGTGCTCGGGCCCTAATAATAATAATAATAATCTTTACAATTCAAAACCAAGGAGTTGATAGTGGACTTTGGGACACGTAAGACACATCATCTACCTGGGGTAAATGAGGGGGAGGGCATTGAGGTGGTCCAGACGTACAAATACCTGGGAGTCCACCTGGACCATAAACTGGACTGGTCAGTGCATGTAAATGCAGCATACAGGAAAGGTCAGAGCAGGCTCTTTTTGCTCAGGAAGCTAAACTCCTTCCAAGTCTGTAATGAAATGCTGTACCTTTTTTATCAGTTCTTTGCTGTGGTGTGCTGGGGCAGCTGTATGACAGGGAGGGGAACCGACTTGACAAACTGTCAGGAAGTGTGTGTCAGTGTTGGGGAGGAGGGTGGACTGTGATTTGGTGGATAAAAGAATGAGGAGCAGGCTCGGACTGGTAATCTGTACAACCGGGCAAATGCCCGGTGGGCCGGTCCACATGTGGGCCGGTGACCTGTGAGAATTTTTTTTTTTATTATTTAGCCTATTTGCGGCCCGTTATGTAGACCTAGGCCTAGCCTATAAATGCAGTTGCATCCATTTGGCTTGGGGGGGTGACAGGTCAATCATTTTGCCCTCTTCATGACAGGTTCAGTGTGTGTTACGATCGCGACCCCCTGCCCCACCCCTCAAGTGGATTTGTCCAAGCAGCCGCTAGGTTTGTGGGGAAATAGCCATATACGAGTGCATGGTAGCCTGGGCTGTATAAGTGCCCTCCGCTGGCTGGTGTTCACATCATCGCAGTTTAACCGTAAACAGCAATCAGAGGTCTAGTTTTGGAGCTGATCCTACTCAAAAGGAACTTCAAAGTATTTCCTATATAGTAGGCCTAGGCATAGCCTAACTTTTAGCTCACAAAGACAGTGAAAGCGAAACTTGGAAAGTGGAAGTCTCTCCACCGAGTGTTACATTAGATGCACAATCAAATGCGAGTCGATGCAGGTAAAAAGTATCAACTGGTAGGTTAGTAACAAAGGTAGCCTAATTTTGCAAAATGTGATGACGGCACACACGTGGGCTAAAACGTTTGGTAGGCCTATACACTTGTGGTTATAGCCTACAGTTAATGTGAATCGCGGACTATAACCAAAGTAAAGGAGCACCAAATAAAGGCTGTGGTTGTGTTTCTACAAAATGTTGACACAAAACGTAATTTCTGTCAACTATGACGATGTCTATGTTCAGTGGCCTATTTTTCATTTAGTCAAGCAGTGTCGTGGTTTAATGCATGCGGTAACATGACGTGAGATAGACAGAAGATGAGCCTGTCTTTAGTAGCCTATCCCTGAATCCTGTCCCTCTCAAATCACTTTAAAATGGTGTGATTAGCAACCAGAATTAGAAAAAAAATCCCGGAGAGACATCCCCGGACCCCCGTGTTATTGTGATTAGGCTATAGGTCCAAATCTAAATGTTTGGGTTCTATCTATCTATGTAAACAATAGGGCTTCGCACCTCCGTGCGCAAGGCCATTCCGGCCCTGCACCATCGGTGCTCGGGCCCTAAATACTTTTCGTTGAGAAGTAGACAGTTACCATGCAAGGCCATGCCATTAGTATGCAGTGTTAATAATAAAATAATGGCAAACTAGGAAGTTAGTATGAAAGTGAATACCTGTACTCACATGCAATTAAAAAAACTTACATAATAGCATAAAATACACTATACGGACTGAATTATTTGGGCACATGACATTGCACTTACAGGAACTGCAATGACATGCCATTACGTTTGATCATTTTGGGTGGGCCAGTCTTTGTTATTAATAGAACACAATTCTAGATCTAATAAGCTGCCATTGTTTCATCAACATATAAATACAAAGTCAGTGTCTGGAGTACTCAGTAGAAAGGTGGGACAACATCATCTTCAGGACAACGAGCCTCCGTCATACACAGCAATGGAAACCCACTTGAGAACTGATCACTGTTATCCAGCCCTGAACTCTTCATGTGCAAAGTTTGCCAAGCCACAGGCATTATACATCATCATGTACATATTTTTGTCATCAATATCTGTGTCTACCGTGTTTCTAAACTTGCTGGTGATCATCTCGATTTCTCACTTCAAGCAGCTTCACACTCCAACCAACCTGTTCCTTCTCTCTCTTGCTGTGGCAGATTTTTTGATCGGACTGACTGTCATGCCTACGGATGGGTCGCTAATAATTGAAACATGCTGGTATTTCGGGGACATGATGTGTAAAATACTCCCGTTCATTTCTTTAGTGGCTGTTTTGGGATCTCTGTGCAGCCTTGTATTAGTTTCCATTGATCGTTTCATTGCTGTCAGTGATCCTTTAAGGTACTCATTGAAAGTCACACACAACAAAGTAGTTATAATTGTTGTTCTTAGCTGGTTTTTTTGTGTCCTTTATAGTTTCTTCCTGCTTTATGACCACCTTACTGAAATGGAGCCTCACAGGACATGTCACGGAGAGTGTCTGCTCACATTCAGTTTCTCATGGATTGTTGTTGATGTTTTTGTGTCATTCATAATGCCTTGTTCCACGGTTATAATTTTAAATATGAAAATATTCTGTGCTGCTAAGTATCATACAAAGGTGATTAACTCTGTTACAGAAAGAGAAAGGGCTAGTAACAAGGACACAATAAGAAGTAAGAAATCCAGCCGTAAAGCTGCAAAAACAATAGGGGTCCTTGTTACAGTTTATTTGCTCTGCTACATGCCATATATGTTAAGCTTTTTTGAGTTTGGCACTCAATCATTCAATCATTTTCTATTGAAGTATGTTATATGGATTATGTATATCAACTCCTGCATGAACCCAATAATATATGCTTTATTTTACCCATGGTTTAAAGTCTCAATCAAGCAAATTATCACCCTTACAATACTTCATCCAGGTTCCTCTTATTTCAATGTAAATTCTGATGCGAAATAGTTGAACTGACTTGTGTTTAACCCTCATGTTGTATTTGCGGTCAAATTTGTCCAATTGACAATTATTTTCTCTCAAAAAAGTTGTTCACTTATTCTGACTATCATGAGGCTCCATGATTAAGTTAACACATCTGTGGGCGCATTTTGATCACTTTCATAAAAATGTGGGTGTTTTATTTAACTTTAGAGCACCCATTGTGTTCCCTGTCAAAAATTACTGGCCATTAGAAATGAATGGGTGAGAAAATGGTCAGTGTATAAAATTGAGTCCAGGAACATACCTGTTGATCAGATGGACTGTATAGTATCTGTGCTTCTGTACATTCACACAAACCCCCCTTCACTGCTTGCAATGGTTGAGCAAGAGCAAGAATGTTTCAGGTGAATATTTGTATTTGCAATCATAATTTAGTGATACATAACTTTGTCAGATTTGTTGTGGGAGTAGAGTTCGCCTCTGGGCTACATGTGTTGTGTTAACCTGCAAGTTGGGTCTGGCTGCGTATTTTAGAATTTCAAGATTTAAAAACTCACCACTCTGAACTCACTTTATTGTCATGGCATGCTGACATTAAAAGGGGTTGCTAACAGTCTCTAGAATGTTTAAAACAAACTTACAAACAAATTCATGTAGCCTACACGGGGTCTCATGCAATAGTCCGGCCCATGAATTCAAAATCCTGTAACCCTGTACAGTAAAAGTATAAGTATATATACTCTTTTGATCCTGTGAGGGAAATTTGGTCTCTGCATTTATCCCAATCTGTGAATTAGTGAAACACACTCAGCACACAGTGAACACACAGTGAGGTGAAGCATACACTAATCCCGGCACAGTGAGCTGCCTGCAACAACAGCGGCGCTCGGGGAGCAGTGAGGGGTTAGGTGCCTTGCTCAAGGGCACTTCAGCCGTGCCTACTGGTCGGGGTTCAAACCGGCAACCCTCTGATAACAAGTCCGAAGCGCTAACCAGTAGGCCATGGCTGCCTCAATTTCATGGTCAGATCAAGAGTATAACGATTAAAAAAACAGCCTCAGGGCCGAAACTGATTTTGGTATTTATTTTTTCCGATTTCTGTGACCTAGAAGTCAATCCGAAGTCACTTCCTTGGTCTAGATCTGTCGGTGCTCAGTGTTGCGTAGTGTGGATTACGTGCGAGTGAGTTGTGTGGCATTGTGTTGTTGGCAGATGAGTGTGAATGACGAGTGATTGACACCTTGATTTATCAGCGATCGGTTTGTTGTTTTGTAATGGACACCTCTGTTGCCCGTGCACTAGCCTGTACATCTATAGGAAATAAATTGCCGGAGTTTTGGAACGATATATCAGCCTCCCCGTCTCCTAATTTTTCATTGGCGTTACAATATGTTATCTTCAACCTTACTGTTGAATAGTAATCTGCTATTTGCTATTCTTCCACTAACTCTAACTTAAATTTGTATCGCAAAGCCGGCATCGGTCATTTACATCCATCTTGTTCGCTCTGGTGGGGAATGGTTGTTGTATACAGCGCACGCAATTTCTGGTAAGCATGTAGCTTACTTAACGATCGAGCGCCGAGATCCCAGAGCCTTGTAAAAGTGAAGCGTACCAAGGGGATGGCCAATGGCCAGGCTAAAACAAATAATGAAATAACAAGTATTTTTTTCATTTTGGATTCTCAATTGAATATCAAATGAACAAATGATACACGGAACGTAATTGTTTTACTTCTATGTCACATTGTATGTTGTAACATCTGAACGTAAACACAATACAAAAAAAATACACATACACATAGGGTCACCATGACTAATAGTTACAGGGCAAGAGAGTGGTATAAATAGCTGTCATCCCTCACACTATTGAAGTTGCGAGAAAAAAACAGATATCTGAGAACTACCACCACAAAATCTTACTAACGATGATGTTGAGTGGTGGGCCGAAGCAATGACGGGAGGGGGCCCATGTCGGGAACGTGGTAGTGGGCGCTCCGGTGCACTGCACCATCGGTAGTTATGCCACTGCCTAGGTGAGGGCCCCTGTCAGTGCTGGGCCCTTAGAATCACCCCCCCACCCCCAGCAGCACCCCTGATGGCTAATGCCATGTATATACAAAAGTTGTTTGTCTTGGGGAGGTACATACACCTACCAAAGCTGTAGCTGAAACTATATGCCAACCACAAGTCACAGTGACATAAGGGGGCGCTATGGAGTTCCTGGGCCATGCCCAGAGCCAAGCCTTTATCCCTGTGTATTCACTGTACCAATTGATGTGTGTGCCAAATTTCCTGAGTTTTCACCCATTGGAATCACCTCTTTTGGCATCACAATTCATCATATGTTAGTGTGCACAAAATCCCAAAATACCTCACTTCCTGTTGGGCATGGCTAATGCATTGTACATACAAAAGCTGTTCATCTTGGGGAGATACACATAACTACCAAATTTGGTGTGTGTAGCTGAAAGTATATGCCAACCACAGGATCAGAGGGAGAGGCTAGCGAGTCCCTGGGCCACACCCGGGGCCAAGCCTTTGTCCCTGAGTAGCGGGTGCAACGACTGACATGTGTACCCAAACAAGGGAAGATGAAGAATAATCCTTACAAAAAAAGGGCTTTGCACCTCGGTGCGCAAGGCCGTCCCGGCCCTTCACTGTCGGTGCTCGGGCCCTAAATATTAGGTACTTTGTAGAAATGTGAAGAATATGGAGATTGTATTTATGTATAGCATAATAATACTCCAGCAGCCGATTCAGTTTTGTGTTGAGATTCAGTGCTGTGTTGTGGGGCAATGTTAGCATTTTGTGCAATGGTCAAATGTGGGAGAATGGCAAAAGTGAGGACTAAAAAAAAAAAAAGAAAGAAAGAAACTCATCTCATTGAGTGGAAAAAATCCAAAGTTGTGAAATGATGCAAGCATGTGTCCTTTCTCAGTCAGTCGATAGCCAGACTCCCTCAGCACCCTCTCACACTTACCTGAGCAGTGGGATTCATTAACTTCTCACAGGCAATCAGGGGTGTTAAAACCTGTTTGTAATGTTTGGTGTTTATTTACACCTGCCAAAAGGAACACATGTTTTCCGCACTCTGTTTTGGTTCAGTTTCACATACAAAACAAAAGTGAATCCCTTGCCAGTGTAATTAGTTTGGCTCGGCCCTAATGTACTGCTTGATTGCATCATTAAGGCCACAATATGTCATTGAATGGATTACTGAACCTTAGTGGAAAATTTCTAAATGTTTGTCAATTTTTAAGATTAGCCTTTAATATCCTATGGCAATAAATGTCAGTGAAGCTAGCAACCTTTGTAGCCTCCTGTAAGTAAACATCTTCCCAATACTTGCCACATTCCTGGATTTGTCATGTGTAGTCGGACCACACATACAGTACATGACCATCTTTGACTTTGAGAATGTACTGTTGTTAATGTTGTTTAATGTTAACTAGCAAGTGGTAGACCATTAAGCAGCAATTGGAATAGCAACATTCCAAACACAAAAGTGTGACGTTACACTTTTATGGATAGTTACAGTACATTCTTAAGGGTTAAACGTCTTATGTGATTTCAATAATATATTTTCCAAGCTGAATTCAAAGTTATATTGTTGATTTAGTTATTTTCCAGGGAGAAAGTGGTCTAAAACATAAGATTACCCAATGCATTATAGCCTTGTAATGTAATGTAATGTAATGTGATGATAACAATGTGATGAGTAAATGTCATGTTCTCCTCTACTGACTGCAGGCCTCCAAAACATTTAGCTAACATTTTTCTTAAAGAGTTAGGTGAACTGTTGTCAGCCATAGAGTTTAACTACATATCTATTTGATACCTTCAACCTAACACAGGGTAAGGCAGGGTGGGGCAGTCGTGGCCTACTGGCTGAAGTGCCCTTGAGCAAGGCACCTAACCCCTCACTGCTCCCCGAGCGCCGCTGTAGCAAGGCAGCTCACTGTTTCGGGTTAGTTTGTGCTTCACCTCACTGTGGGCTTTGTGTGTTCACTAATTCACAGACGGGATAATGCAGGGAACAAATTCCTTGTATACGCAAGTATACTTGGCAGAGAAACCTGATTTACATTTACAACACATACTCTTGGCCATAACATCGACCTTGTCGCTGCAAAGGATCTCAACTTCTCTCTAGCCCTTGGCCTATCTGATAATTTTTGTGTTTTCTTTGTCTGTCCTGAACAGATCTATTGGATAGGTTGGTGGGGGGTGCTAGTACACACAAATGAGGTATGGGGTATGACATGTTTTGCTCGAGCTGCTGCCCCACACCTTGTGGGTATATGCAAAGATTTTTTTAATCTTTTCATTTTGCCCATGTACAGGGTGGAAAATAAAAAAGAAAGACTTGCATAAGATTAGTCAAATTGGTGTTTTTAAAAAGAAGGGATCATGGAGAATAAAGAAAAACATTTTTAAAAAATCTTTGTATATCCCCACAAGGTGTTTGGGTGTTCTGAAAATGATAACCAAAATGATTTTTCAGACTTGTGAGGTCTGCTGTTTATTTTCTGTTCAT
The DNA here is from genome assembly GCF_018492685.1 of Alosa sapidissima. NCBI lineage: Eukaryota > Metazoa > Chordata > Actinopteri > Clupeiformes > Clupeidae > Alosa > Alosa sapidissima. The sequence continues at coordinate 30,100,608 of NC_055962.1, read as the reverse complement.
TGCTTTTTGTGAGAGTGTTTCTACTTATCTCAGTAAGGAAAATAAATCAAGAGCCTATGTTGAGTACAAATATCTTCTGAAGGCCTAAATAGAGCCCAGCCAAAAACTCCAATAAAATTTTGATCAACTTTGAGGGACAGCTATGACCATGCAGGATCATCCAGACCAAACGTGACGATTTTGCTACATACTATTCCTATTTATGTACCAGAATGCAAAATTTGAGCCTCCTACACGGTTTAGTTCTTGCGCTGTGGGCCCCCTCCCCCTGTAAAACTGGCTGTACCTTGGAAAGTATTGATCTTACATAAGAGTAATTTTACAGTGTGTCTCCTGGATAACATAGGTACACTTGGTAATTATTTCAGAATTTTTTGAGACCTAAGTGCGTGGGCCCTGGTTGAATTGACGTGGAATGACCCCCTGTTTATTTGTGTTGTTTCAGTTGTCTTGTAGTGGTAACTGGTGTAAATTACAACAAGATCTACCACAATCTAGGTAATTTAGCTCTTGCTCCATGCTCTTTACACATAAGCTACAGTATTTTTTTTGGTGCTGCTATCAATTGATCATTATATACCTAGTTTAATTTTTTTTGAATGATACTTTGAATTCTTGCAGAAATTGTTCTTTCATAATTGCTTATATACTTGAATACGGAGATCATGTGCTCCATGGCTACCTCTGACCAGTCTGAGTGATAACCATAGAGGCCTGCATTTGTCTACTTTCAGTGCTCCACTAATTAGTTGAAAATATATGCATATTTAAGGCTAATGCAAGGGTTTTGTATTTAATTTAGGTGTGCCTGACCGATTTGAGGTCTAAGTTATGTGACACAGACATACTCAATTGCAATACCATTTTATCCCAGACAGGGGCAGCACACACATACACAGAAAGGAAAGATTACAATACCCTTAACCAAGCTCAGTAGAGAACGGATGATGGTCTTTGGAGTAGGGCCTAAAAATGCTTCAAAAGAACATAACAATGGTGGTATTCTGTATACTTTTCTGTGTGTGTGTGTGTGTGTGTGTGTGTGAGAGAGAGAGAGAGAGAGAGAAAGACTGTCCAACGTGGAGGGTGGACAGTGAGCAACAAAATGTAAAACTCATGAGGACATAACTAGTATAAGCCTTAGAAACTAGCTCTGTGTGTGTACGTACATTAGTAAGCACACATGCTTGTGCAAGACTTTAAGAGTTTCTGTAAATCCTCATCCATTCGGACATTAAACAGACACTTGCAGATTAAAAATAGCATCAACTTATCTCTCTCTTTCTTTCTCTCTGACACACACACCATTCAACTATTTTAAACTTTAAATTAAGTTAAAATTAAAAAAGTACACTGGAGATTTTCAAAAACACATCTCATTTACTCATATGTCAGCTTCCCAAACTTGGCAAGGCAGCATGTAGAGATTTCGCAACCGCAGAGTAATCAGTAATTTCCCAGAAAGTGCTGCCCCACTCTACTGTCTCAGGCTGTCCCTTTATAAACATGCCATAAACAAGTCACAATTGTTTAAAGTATAGCCATATTTCTTGTCTTTCCGTTAGCTTGGTATTTAACTTGTTTGGCTTGTTTTCATATTGAAAGTTGCTTTTCTGTCTAATGCTCTTTTATCAGTTGTTTTTTACTGTAAATAATCTATTTTCTTTGTAAGGAACAGACACACTCATGAACACACGCAAATACACACATAAAGATACATGCACACACACACACACATTAACACACAGACACACACAAAAGCAGACACACACACAGGTATGCACACGCACGCATACACACACATATACACACACGCATAAACACACATGCGCATAAACACACACACACATAATGACATACACACACACAGTAGACATGTAGGCATACACACCCACGTATGCACAGACTCACACACATACACACACACACAGGCATGCACACAAGCACATGCACGGCCACACATAAACACAAACACGTACAGACACACATGCACAAACACACCCACACCCCATTACCCCTACACTCCCACTCACAAGTGAACACACACACATGCACAGATACATAAAACAAACACATGCAGGCAAGCAGGCAAGCAAACACACACACACACACACACACAACCCGCAGGCTGGGGTAGATGACAGTGTCAAAAGCAGCTGATAAGTTGAACAAGAGGAGTGAGCTGCTGCTCTGGCTAATTGTAAGGCTTTTGACACAGATTAAACTAACTTGTTTGGGAAATGGAAATTGGAAAGGAATGTGGAGGAGTGAGACTGGGCGATAGTTCACTCTGCAAGGGAGCAAGGGATGGATTTTTAAGCAGCCGTTACCCGAGCAAGTTTAAAAGCAGTGGGAAAAATGTTCCAGAAGCTAGTGAAGTATTAATTACATGTGTGATTGCTAGCGTGATGGTAGGAGGTGGTTGGTTGGTTGGTTGGAAAGAATTGGGTCCAGTGAGCATGTATACTACTAAAAGAAATTAAGGGAACACTTCAATAATACACTGTATCGGTACTCTGACACTGTTTGGTTCTGAGCACAAGTAACAGTTGTTACAGTTGAAAGTTAATTCGATTCTGTTGACTATTCCGTTGTTCTTCTAAATCATAAATCATGTGAATACAATTAATGATCATGTCTTTAAATCTTTACAACTGGTTAATTTATCGTTATAGATCAAATATTTACCTATATTTCCAATCAGTTATGAGCTGTAAAAGCAGTTAGTGGTCTTCATCTAGTAACGTCTGATAATTGTGTTTATTGTTGTCAACGTTACCAGGGAGCTGCATGCTGATTGGTTAAGCTTCCTCTACAACTAAACCCATTGTTGTCTGGGCTACAAATCAGAGTACTCCCAATACATTGATGTCTTCTGTCCCCATCAAGCTTCACAACTGCCTCCTCACCGACCTTGGGACTGTGCTGTGGATCTGCTGCCAGATATGCCGGTGCCCAAAGGTAGGATTTATCCACTCTCTTTACCTGAGCAGGAGGCTATAAAGGGATATATTGTTGAGGCATTGAAACAGGGCTACATAAGACCTTTAACCTCCCCTGAGACCTCAAGTTTCTTTTTTGATGTGAAGAAAGATGGAGGCTTACGGCCCTGTATAGATTGTAGAGCCCTAAATAAGATCACAGTCAAATTCCGCTATCCACTTCCCCTTGTCCCCTTTTCACTGGAGCTACTAAGAGGAGCCACTGTATTCACAAAACTCGACCTCCGGAGTGCTTATAACCTCATTCGAATACGGGAGGGAGACGAATGGAAGACGGCCTTTATCACTCCAACTGGCCACTACGAATACTCCGTCATGCCATACGGACTGGTCAACTCTGTGTTCCAGGGATTTATGAATGAGGTCTTTCGGGAATACCTTCACCGTTTTGTCCTTGTTTACATTGACGACATCTTAGTGTACTCTCGGGATATGGCTCAACATCGTTAGCACGTGTCCCTCATCCTGTCCAAGCTCCATGAATACCAATTGTTCCTCAAAGCTGAGTGAGAAGTGCTCTTTTCATCAGAACTCCCTCCAGTTCCTTGGATACGATATCCGTCCAGAGGGAATCAGCATGGATGAGGCAAAGGTGGAGGCTGTACGTTCCTGGTCCACTCCATCCATTATCAAGGAACTCCAACATTTCCTTGGTTTTTCAAAATTTTACCGACGCTTCATTGCAAATTACAGCACAATCACAGCCCCATTAACCTCCCTCCTAAGAGCTAAGCCCAAAATCTCTGTCCTGGAATCCTGATGCAGACAAAGCCTTCCAAGAAAGAAGCCTTCACAAAGGCACCGGTCATGACCCACCCAGACCCAGCACTACCCTTTGTCATTGAGGTCGACGCCTCGAGCACTGGAGTGGGTGCTGTCCTTTCCCAGCGGCTGGGTAAGCCATCTCGTCTTCACACCTGTGCATTCTTCTCTAAAAAGTTGTCCCAAACAGAGCAGAACTATGATGTGGGCAATTGAGAATTGTTGGCAGTTAAACTGGCATTAGAAGAGTGGCGCCATTGGCTTGAGGGTGCCAAACACCCTTTTCTGACCACTAACTGACCATAAAAATCTGCAATACCTTCGAGAGGCACGCAGGCTCAATCCCCGACAGGCTCGATGGGCCCTCTTCTTCACCAGATTCAATTTCTCAATTTCATATCGTCCAGGATCGAAGAACATCTGAGCGGATGCCCTCTCCAGACTCCATGCTCCTAAGGAGACACCCGATCAACCCAATACCATTCTGCCTACCGATGTGGTGGTGAGCCCCATCCAGTGGGCCCTGGATGATGACATCGCCGCAGCGACCGAGAACGACCCTGCTGCTTGGTACCCCCAATGACCGAACCTACGTACCCGCCTCTCTCTGGAATCAGGTGATCACCACAGTTCACACTTCTTTGGGCACCGGCCATCCAGGAGTCAACCAAACCCTCTCAGTCCTCAGAGATCACTACTGGTGGCCAGGTATGGCTCATGATGTAAGACGGTTTGTATCTGGCTGCACTGATTGTGCCATGTCTAAAACACCAATACATTTGCCTGCGGGAAAGCTCCTTCCTCTGCCCATTCCTCATCGCCCATGGTCACACCTAGGGATCGATTTCATCACAGATCTCCCTGCATCAAACAACCACACCTGCGTTCTGATTGTTGTAGACCGGTTCTCTAAGGCTTGTAGGCTGATACCTCTTAAGGATTTCCCTACAGCCTTTGATACTGCTAATGCCCTGTTCACTCATGTATTCTGAAATTTTGGTATACCTGAAGACATTGTATCTGACCATGGCCCCCCAGTTCATATCCAGGTTCTGGCGGGCCTTCTTCTCCCTCCTAGGTGTGACCGTGAGCCTATCCTCGGGCTACCATCCTCAGTCGAATGGCAGACAGAAAGGAAGGTCCAAAAAATCAGCCGCTTCCTTAGGACCTTCTGCCATGACCACCAACACAGCTGGAGCCAGTTCCTCCCATGGGCCGAGTACGCACCGAACTCCTTCATACAAACATCTACGGGTCTGACTCCCTTCCAGTGCGTACTCAGCTACCATGAGATCCATGCCAACGCCCAACGTTCTTCCACCCCGTTGTTCTCGGTTGGGCAGAAGGTGTGGCTCTCCACACGTGACATCAGGATGAAGCTCCCATGCAAGAAGTTAAGTCCCAGGTACATTGGCCACCATCTTACAGCAGATTAACCCACTCACCCCCACTATCTGAGCTTCCACACTCACTCTCACCCCCACCCCCACTACCAACCATCTGAGCTAACACATTAGATCAGGGTTGTTCTACTTCCCTGAACGACAAATTTGCCCAATTTATCTAACCCACAAAAACTACACAAATCTACTGTAATGAGAAATTGTTGAATATTGTAATGCAAAAACTTTTGACATTTTAAATTTGGCTTCTGGCTGCATAAAAACACACAGTGTTTCATGATGTGCCCTTCCCCAACCTACAGTTCCCTGTACACGAACATGTTATCAGCAAAATAGTGCTATTACCTCTTATTAAGCTTACCTCTACTATGTCTGTGGCCGGTGGCCCCACTTGTGGAATAGCGTTCCTTTTCAGGTATACTTTATTCAAACTTTTTGGGTTCTTGGCTTTACTGGGATAACAGAAGTCATCTTCATCGAAATGTCTGCTACAGACACGGTAGCGCTTCTTCATTAGCGTCTCGACTGGCGTCGTGATGTCCATTTGAAGAACGATAAGCCACTGTTGTAGAAGCTCCAGGTCATTGTAGCGAAACGGTAGACCATGGAAAGTCTCTAGATTGAACTTTTTGGCTTTTAAACCGCAGCCGGGATGGATACACATGGGTGGCATCTTGTCCTATCTTTTCACTCCCACTGTAGTGGTCTGAAGCAGGGTCTGAAGTAACTCTGACTATCTCACAACAATCCTCTGCTCAGTCACGTCATGTTACACAGCTGTTTCCGTCAACAAAGTTTCACGTGAGAAGCAAAACCTTTAGCTGAATTTCAAACGTTTTATAAATGCTTGTATTTTCAGGTCAACACTTAAAATATATTTACTATATCATCCCGTTTTCTGTAAGTTTACGGAGTGTTGAATTCACTACCTTTCCCCTTACACTTTTGCGTTTTGAAAAGGACTTTTACGGGCTTTTCCAAAATCATGGAAGTGACGTCGACGCAGCAATAGCGGTGGTAGCTGAGAGTAGAAGCTATCAGGCAAGTATTATTTTACTAAACTTCTGGTGTACTTACAAACTTTCTAATGCCTCGTTTTCCAAGTAAAGGTCATAGTTGTACTACTGTAGAAGTTTCGTACCATTCAGGGCATTATTAGTGGGGTAATTTACGAGCTAAAAGTTGGTTCCATTACGACTGCAGAACGTCAATAGTTTCTGACAGCGCTACTCGACCAGGGTTCGACCAAGGGAAAAAAGGTTCTGGGAGGGTATTTGGCTCAGGGTCATGGTGCAAAGGACCCTTGGGTGAAATTACTCCGAACCATCGCTTTAAGTAGGGGGGTGGGGGCAGGATCAAGGTGACAGGAGGAGGGGATAGATTTAGTGATGATATTTGAGACAGTAAGGGCATCAACAGGTGTAAAGTGGGTGAGTTTAGGGCCCAGTGAAGGAGAATATGTAAAGACAGATTGAGCAGAAGGTGGAAAACTATGGTAAATCGGATCAATTTTGTCTTCAAAGAAATGAAGGAAAGCCTGGCACTGCTCAGGTGTTTTGGGGCAGGCAGTCACAGTCTTTCCTCCTTTTTACCAAATATAATTACTATTTTTCTTTGTTCAACTGAAGAAAATATTGAGACATCCAGTTGTTAATCTTGTCAATACACTGACAAAGAGATTCAAGAAGACTATATTAGGCGAAAGAGCTAAGTAAAGTTGGGTGTCATCGGCATAGCTATGATAGGAAATCAAATTGTTTGTAATGGTTTGTCCAAGTGGGAGCATATAGAGGCTGAATAATAGTGGCCCCAAGATCGACCCCTGGGGGACACCACAGGTCAAGGACGTTGGCGTAGAGGTACAGTTGCCGATGGCAACAAACAAACTCCTTTCTTGTAGGTATGATTTGACCCAGTTGATGACTATACCTGAAAGTCCAACCCAGTGCTCTAATCTGTGTAGTAATATGTTGTGATCAACAGTGTCGAAGACTAACCTGACTCTTGCCAGATGAATTTCGCCACTCATCCATCTGGGACCAATCCATTGGAGTGTTGCTTCAGAAGGCTGGGCCTAATCAAAAAATGCTTGCATATGATTGAATAAGCCACTTGTCCGTCATCTATTTCAAAGTCAAAGTCAAAGTCAAAGTCAGCTTTATTGTCAATTTCTTCACATGTTCCAGACATACAACGAGATCGAAATTACGTTTCTCACTATCCCACGGTGAAGACAAGACATCATTTACGTGCTACATCAACCACTGACATCGAAGCCAACCCGTGACGCTGATAACAGTCTCACAGTCGCTTCTACGCTATGTCACATCTATAAAACTCCCGCCCTGCGTCCTGATTGGCTGTACCATAAAACCGGGTGCAGAAATCAGTCTCAATGGAAGAGGTCCCAGATGGATATGACTGAAGCTAGGCGGAGCTAAGCGGAACGAAATTCATCTGGCGAGAGTCAGGTTAGTCGAAGGCTGCACTAAGAACCAATAACACTAGGACTGATGTTTTGCCTGCATCTGTATTGAGGCGTATGCCATTTCAAACTTTAATAAGAGTTGTTTAAGTTGCCCGAAAACCTGACTAAAAGTAATCAAAATACCCATTTTAGAGACTATTTTTTCAATAATTTTGCCAATAAAAGGTAGATTGGATATGGGCCTGTAGTTGTTTAGCATGGTGGCATCTAAATTATTCTTTTTGAGAAGGGGCTTTACAACAGCTGTTTTCAGGGACTTAGGAAATGTGCCAGACAGTAATGATGCATTTACAATGTGAAGCACGTCTGCTGCTATGAGGTGAAGAACAGATTTAAAAAAAAAAAAATGAAAGTGTCTAAGCCACATGTGGAAGAGTTGAGGGTCTGTACAGTTTTTACAAGAGTTTCATAGTCTATCAAACTAAACTCTGACATCAAGTTAAAGCGGCAGTTGGCCAGATTTTTTTGATCATATTCACTGAAACCAACACTATGGTCCAACAGAACAACATATATCAGCCGGTTAAAAAAAAAAAAAAACGCATTTCTACCTCCACCTAGAGCTTGTTATTTGTTTTGCAAAAATCCACAGCTCCCGGTTCTTCTGGTCCAATCTGAGCAGGGCTGTGTGAGATCTGATTGTCAATCACAGTTTGGTGCAGTCAGGTGCGCACTGACGAGCACAAACTCGAGAGGGTGCTCGGTGGTAGTGGGGGAGGGGCATGAGAGTTGTAAACATTCAAAATTTTGGCTACGTCCCCTCAATCTGTCAGACTTGGCAACTGCAGCTTTAAGTTCCCCTTCCCTTGAAGCTTGAAGTTCCAGATGTTGAGAAGATATTTTCAGTCTGATTTTATCAATTTTGCCTTTGAAAAAAGTGCAAACTCATTGCATTTATTAGTTGAGACAAATTCAGGTGCTAATGGTGAGGGGGGTGGGGTTGTTAAAATCTCCACAGTTGAAAATAGTATGCGAGAGTTATTTGTACTTCTACTGATGATATTTGAGAAGAAAGACTCTTGACTCGTTCTATTGCTAATCAATACAGGAATATGTCTTGGGCCTACTGGGCCTACATTTCTATTACAGGGACCCCAACAATATCAAACAACCATATTGCAATCAGAGTTAGTGATTTGATCACTGTTAGTGTCAGTATTGTCCAAGGAGGTTTGTGAGACCTTTACAAAATTCTCCTCTTTCTTCATCAAAAAATCTGACATGTCACGGTTTGCAGGGAGTTTCTATCCTAATGCACGACAAACAACAAATTTGGAATGATGAGCGCTTTTACTCAGAAAACGGACAGCACGACTTAACACGAACAAAGACTAACAAAGCATAGAGGAAACATGAGGGCTTAAATACACAGGTGGGCTAAATTGTGTTTGGGTCTGGATGCGGCCCGGAGTCCGCCTATTGAGTAACTCCTCACTATGGACATCTGTTATAAACAGTTTGGGAACAACACACAGTGTCCTTGTTAAGGAGTGCTGTAAGTGAAATGAAATGGAAATGCAGTGGTGTTAATATTTTATTTATTATAAAAAGAGAGTATTATTATATAGTGCTGAGCATACCTCTATGTTTAAAATAATATGCAGCATAGAACTCAGCTAATCAGGCTTCTTTATATTTCAGTCAATAAAACAAAGATCAGGTTACAATGGTGCATGACAGACTAACAATATTTATTTTATTTATCAGGCCCTACTTGGGCAAGTGCAAAGTTAGTCAATGAGTAAATGTCTCATGCATGAACTAAAGTGATCATGTGGTGTGGGGGCACTGAGCGGATCCACTGGTGTTTGAGCTAAGGTCCCTGCTCATGTCATTAGATAGACAGATTTTGCATAATGTTGGTAGACTTTATGCTGTATTCCAGACAACTCAGATGCCGGTCGGACTTCTGTTCTGATTTTGAAGTCGGGGTAGTTCGACTTGCCCTGTGTTTAGAAGCGGGAACTCTGACCACAATTGGCACTCTATTATACTTTTTCCTAGTAGTCAAAATTCTTGACCTCCGAGTTTGTCTGGAATGAAATTGGGAGATTCCAACTGGGAAATATCTGACTTCCGAGGTTTCTAGAATGCAGCAAGAGAAGTTGTGCAGACCAATAAATCCTTATGTTAGATGAAATTATGAATTTCTAGTTCTGGCTATGTTCATAGAGAAAAGGAAGAAAACAACCAAATCTCTGACCATACAGCTATTATAGTTGCACAATGGTAAAAATCCTAGGCTTCCTTTGTGAATGGGCAAGAGCCCAATACTAGCACCAACCTCCTGTACTGTGCATTGCAGTATTAAGTCCATTACCTAGGAACTTTGCATTGTTCACTGCTGACTGGAGGCTAGTTTAATAGCACGAGGCTTTCTGGAATGACAGAAGGTGTCGAGTGTCTCATGTTTCTGGCCTTAACATTTAACGCCGTACCTAAAAAAAAAAAACAATAGAACATACATAATCTAGCAAATCAGACTTTCAACTTGGTTTACATATTTTATAAAAGAATACTATTATTACTAAAAAAAATAATCTAAAGAAATCACTTTTTTTCCACGATATTCAAGTTTTTGGCGATGCATCCGTTTACATCTACTATGGCTGTACTTTAAGCTTGTGAAACACAAACAAGACATTATAGGTGGACACCAGCATGGCTTCTATTGATTCTACAGCCGTCAAAAATATATGCAGATCTTACTTTTAGATCTATGGCATATCACCACAAGTGTGACGATACCCAGCAGACCGAGAGAGACGATCAGTAGAGAGCCAACCAGTGTGAGCAGATAAACGGGAATTCCATCTAGGGGTATAGCCAAACACAAAGATATTTATGAACAGACATACAGCAGTCATTATAGTTATGACATTATAGTTATGGTTCTAAGGACAGGATAACAAAAAGAAAGAGCTACAAAATATTAATGCATAGGCACCCTACTACACACAAATAGGGCTATATCTTGCACTTTAGCGCAATTGACTTCACGCAAATCGTTTTGTGGGCGGATCTTTGGCGCTGTTTCTATTTTACCGGCGAAATCATGACTGTTGCGCCCGACGCAAATCTAAAATGGGGTGGTCTGAAGTAGCTAGAAGTTTGGGCATAACGTGCAATAAACCAATCAGAGCGTCATTTAACAACAGGCACGCTTGTTCCATAGCGGATTGCTATTATGATGGCGGAATTGCCAGGCGCAGCCAGGAACGGTTCACAGCGCTATATTCAGTTGGGAACAGTTTGCTATTGATTTTTCCTCTTGACAAAATGTAATACAGAAATGTCACTTTCCGATGTTTTGGGATCACTCTCACTGAATCACGAGGTTATGAATGTATGGTGATATTTTTGCACTATAATCTACCTCACTATAGAGTATAGACAATGCAGATCTGTCAGATAAGCTCTCCTCTCCTGTGCTGCTGCTGGGGCATTTGGGTTAAATGGCATTGGCATGCAGTTCAACATCACGTCTCATTAAGTCCTCTAATATTTCCTAATTTATGTCATCAACACATCCGTGATTCGTGGAAATGTGTACACTAGATTTATACCTATTTTTTCACATCGGACACTGATTTCCCTCGTGTAGCAATATTTGTCCTTGTAATTATGTATGGTTTGGAGAAATGGGAACTGCGTCGTATAGATGAGAGGAGCAAAGTGCATTTCGCAACACAGGCGCCCAAGCAAGCGCTCCTGCAGGTGTAAGCTACGGCTGTACCTACCATCCGGCAACAGAAACAGTTGACCTTTCCAACTCTGCACAGTATCCCATTAACTGCATGAAAATAGGCTATTTACAATATTTTATGTAAAGTAGAGTTTGTAAACACGTTATCCTCAACTTAATGCACGCACAACTTTTGTTTGAGCAGGAGAGAGAATAACAATGAATGGACGCAGCAACTACACAAATTGTAGCCAAGGCTACTTGCTGCTTTCTTTTAATGTCTATGGTTGCTGGTTAACAGCACATAATAAGCTTATTTAAGCGAATTCACAAACTCAAGACTTCAAGGCCATCATGGATATAAAACGTTTTTTGAAAACAACGAAAGGATGGAGGGAACAAAGCAAAGTTTGAGTTATTTCAGATGGGCTACAACAAGGTAGGCAAAATTGTGGTGCTTGTCAAAACCTTAGTGCAGCTAGAATAATGCTTATAGGCTGATGTTAAAGCGCACACAATGTGTAAAACCATACACAACGGTAAATTGAAACAAAACTAAAGGTAACTTTATAGGTCTGTATAAAGTTGTCCAAATTAATAGGTCATAATTAGGCGTTGTTGTAAAGATATTGCATGTAGATGTACTATATAGGCTACTAAATTTTTAGTTGACCAATGCACGAACAAAACCGGGAAATGGACAAATATTATCAAGGCTTTGAATGTTTCCATCTGTGCACAGGGTGTCTGTAGATCGGTGTGCATAGCATTCATTTCTGCAGGCCTGTGACCATGCATGCGCCCTTAAAATAGCATCTGAATTTGCGCCACTGGCGGAATTGTTTTCTGAAACTGCAAAATATCAACAGGGACCGTTTGCGCCGGAACACGCCCCCTCTTTTCGCTGAAACGCCCCCGTGGGCGCACATGTACCTGTGGAGGGAAAATTCCAATATGCGCTGACTGCAAAATAGGAAAGACAAATGTGCGAGTATACAAAGTCAATTGCGCTGGTGTGCACGATAGAGCCCATAATGTTATAGTATACATAATATTAAAAATGATAGAGAGACAATAGAGAGAAAAAGGTGTCTACCAATGACTATGACTTGGGGGCTCTCTCTGCCAGTGACTGTGACCCAGCTCTCTGGTGACTCTCCCAGCTCTGGGTGTCTGCACTGATACGAGCCCGCGTGTGCCTTTGAGACTGCAGGGATGGTCAGCTCTCCCGCTGATTGGCTCTGAAGGAGAGAGCCGTCTTTATAGAAATCAGCACTGGTGGTTGAGGGTCTACTCTGAGATACACAGCGCAGAGTCAAAGGATCTCCTTCAGTCACAGGGTTGGTAGGGCTCTCCAGAATCACAAACCCAGCTGAATTAGAGTGAACACACATGGCAAAGCAAGACTTATTTAGCCTACAAAGTGACAGGAGTAGACATACTAGGGGTGTAAAGATTAACCGATACGTATCGGTATCCGTTTTTAACATGTAAGATATGGCTACATCGATACGTGAAGCCCCGTATCGGAATAAAACTGAAATGAACCGGTCGTTATATCGATTTACATGTTACGAATCGGTTCACAACCTTTTCTGCTCGCTCAGACTCTCCTTTACGTTGCAAGCAGCGCGTTCATCCCACTTCCGGTTTTGAAACTACACGTGGCACGGATTTGTGGGTAATGCAGTTCGTTTTGGGCTACATTCATTGCCCAAAGTTGTCAAAGGACTTCTTTACCCATACATCTACTGCAACTTAAGCACGTGACAACTCGCAATCGGTCGTTTGTTTGACCAAAATCCAGCGCGAAATTAAACACTTACTGTAGCATTCCTAAACGGCAATGATAGTCTGTAGAGTAGCCTTACGTTTGATGAAGGGATTTCCTTCATGTTAAAGAATAATTTGGCCCTTACTGCTAAAACTATGCACAAATTATTATTTTGTTCATATTCACTTAGACTTGGAACAAAATAGGCCCAGTTTTTTTTTATTTTATTTTATTCTTGTAGGCTAGGCTATATGAGAAAAGGCCAAGATTGTCTTAAGCACTGTTTTATTTTATTTCGGTATTGTCTTACCTCAACAATAGGCTACAGCTCCTTGAAAACAATCAGATATAACTCTATAAATCTATAAAGTCTATAAAAATGTATTTGGTTGTTGTTTTTGACTGAAATGTAGACTATTCTTTTTTCATTTCAATACAGTATATGATACAAACCTCAGTTTAGATAATCATATTCACACATTTGTTTTTGCTTAATTGACATGACCATGATAATTGATAATATAAAATGAATGTGCACCTTAAGCAAATGATAAAAAATCTTTCAGAATGCTTTCCATTCTTCAACTGCATCGAATTGTATCGAATCGTGTCCATGTATCTAGATGTGAATCGTATCGTCTTACATGAGAGATTCACATCCCTAAGACATACCATACCTTTGAAATCATTGGTTTAGCCTAACCATCTACATTGATCAAAGACTCCTAACGTTACTTCCTACTTCTCCTAAACTTTACAAACTGACTGCTGATGCTGTTTACTGTCAGGAAACAATGTATGTGGGCCTACCTTTGCTGTAAATAAATTTCTGTATTTTTCCAACTGCATTTTTTTTATGTTTGCAGGCGTTGCTCTTACTGCTCTTTCGGTTTCGAATCTATAGCGTCATCCCCTCTCATTGCTGATTGGGCAGGTAGTCTGCCGACCGATGGAAACGCTAGTGACCTGTCGTGTTCCAGACTAGTATCCATCCCTGAAAGGAGATCTAATGTGGGCGTGTCCAGGTTATATGGAATGTGCTATATAAGTAAACTTGTTTTTATTGCTGTTAATGGTTTGGTTTATCTGTAATACTTACAGGTTATTGATATCTTCACAGCATTGCTGTGTTGTCCAGTTTCAGACTCACACCAGTACACTCCCCTATCCCATACTGAAGTGCTGCTGCTGCTGCATGTGGGTCCAGCTTCTGATCTCCAATCACGAGGACAGTCTGACTCCTCTTCTCTGTCTGTGGACCATCTCAGCCTCCATCCAGTAGAGTTGTCCCGCACCTCACAGCTCAGAGAGAGAGACTCAGATTCAAACAGCTGAGCTCTGTTGGGTCTGATGACCAGAGAGGCTGGAGGAGACAAACCTGAGATGCAGACGAGTAACAGGTGAACTTAAGATTCAGAGTCAGTCAAGAAACAGTCTGAAACTCAGTGGAGTTCAAACTGAGACAAATGAGCACCTGTAGGAGTGTTTTACTCACCTGTGACCCAGAGAGACTTCACATCGCTGAAGTCTGTCTGATAGGTCGGATCTCCTCCCTCTGCTCTGCACACATAAAGCCCAGTGTGTTGAAGAGCAACAGGGCTGAGAGTGTAGGAGCCTCCAGCTCCTCTGCTGCTGTCTGAGAGGAGCATCACAGAGTAAGTGTTCCCTCTGTAGCGAACATCAGCTGAGTTCCGTCTATGAGGAACAGTTTTGGAGGGAACTGCTCTGTACCAGAGGAACGTCCAGTTTAAGGAGGTGTGTCTAACCTCACAGCTCAGAGTCACTGAGTCTCCTTCAGCTGGCCAGCTGTGTGAAGAAACTCTGAGAACTGGATGGGGTCTCACTGTTGACAAGCCAAGAAAAGTGTTTTGAAAAGAAGTGTATTTATTAAACTGGTCTTAACTAATTCAGTCAGTGTTGGGAAAGTTACTGAAAATTAGTAATTAGTTACAGTTACTAGTTAACTTCTTTCAAAAGTAATTGAATTACCTTACCAATTACTGTATATCAAAAGTAATTAGTTACTAGAGAAAGTAACTTTTGAGTTACTTTTAAGTCTGCTTTTAAAATGTCAATATGAACAGTACTGAAGTCACACACACAATAAACCTAATTTTTAGACCTATTTATTGTAGTTTCAACGGGCCTTCAAATCAATAGCCTTGTGCATGAGTTCTCAAACTTTTTCCGACCACAAAACATTCTACAATGCATGAAGGCTTCCCTGACCTTGTTTTGTGCCACCCTCACCATCTAGGTGGTTTGATAGATATGTACACCACACTGCCTACTGCTTGCCTTCTACTACTACTAGTATGCATGGTGGTGCACTGACACTGAATTCTGCAATATAGTAAGTTATTATTATCATTATTATTGCAATCCTATTGGCTACATGGAATGAGTTCAATGGGACAATGTGAAACAATGTTAAATGGCTTATTTTCAAAGCAGTTATTGTCTGCTCACACACACATACAACCTTAGGTTATCCTCATCCTGCTTTGAACACAGTTGTATTATATAGCATTTTAAGCACCACCAGTTTGGGAAAAGCCTGCGCTTCACAAGTGCTGACCTACCGAAATAAGTTCTAATGCGCATCCGAGGGTTTGGGGTTGTCGCGCACTATGCAGAAGGTTACTCTTCGGCTGATAAGGTGTTCCAGAGAGAAGTTGCATGTTCTGTCGCAGACAAATGAATCCATAACACCACGGACGTCAATTCCGATGTAAACATACTGTGCAAATAACTCAAGTCGCTGTAGTATGTACGGTAGGCTATTTGGAGGTTTCTTTATCTGGTAAGTGAAATCTGCATTTTCCTCTCGAGTTAAACGTGTGCTTGCTTGTGCCAAGGCTATATATAGGCTACTGTATGTAGGCCTATTGGTGTTGTGGCGTGGCTATGTTGTAAGAATGAGAAATTGATATAACGAGGCTTTTGCGCAATAGGCGAAAAAGAGCAGAGATAAAATAAACAACAATGCGCTTTTACTGTAGTGGAGCTTACGAGATGGAAACGAAAGGGAAAAGGCTTTTAAGATGCCCATTTAAATTGTAGCCTAATGCACTCGTGTGTGTTTTAGCATAAATACAAAATAAGGAGGAATGTGAGGAGGCTCCTATTAACTGTAAAGAATGCATCTGCAATCTAAACATGTACACAATCGCTGAAAACACAGCTAATGTCGGGAGACGTTAGATCAGAAGCAGCAAATGTGCATCTGTCATCTTGTCTGCAGTCGTTCATTCAAGATCAACAAAGTAACGCAAATAACGAACTCTTTGAAATTTCAGTAATTGTAATTGCGTTACTTGATTTACAAAAATACTTCGTTACATGCTCGTTACCACTAAAAGTAGTGGAATTACAGTAACGCGTTACTTTGTAAGGCATTACTCCCAACACTGAATTCAGTACACATACTGTAACCCCAAGTTGCTCCGGGGACAATGTGATTCCTTGTAATATAGCTGACATATGTAAGTCACTTTGGTCAAGAAGTGTCTGCTAAATGTAATGTAATGTAAAGACAAAGATGTGTCAGGCCATGATGCTGCGAGACAGCAAAGATGAAACAGTACGCCAGGCAGGCATTGTGGTCAGGACAGGCCGCTAGTGGTCAGCTAGTAGAGCACTGACAGAGGCAGAGGTTTGATTGCATCATCCAGATATTGTGGGGACAGTAGCCCAGGGCAGGCTGGGACAAGGTTGATCCACTAGAGTGAGCTGGAACAATGCCGATCCAAAATAGCGGCGTACCATGGTGCAGATGGAGGTTCGAAAGGCAGGAGAGAGCACTGCAACAGGACGAAAGGGAAAAGGGATCTTGGCTTCAGCAAATGACTGGGAGATGAGGGCCGAGCTGAAAAAGCAGCTAAAATTCTCAGAAGAGATAGCCCATACAAGCCTTAGACCAGACATTTTCCTTTGGTCTAAAGGTACCAAGCAGGTGGTGCTCATAGAGCTAACAGTGCCCTGGGAAGAGAGGATGGAGGAGGCACAGGAGTGTAAGCTCAAAAAATACCAAGACCTTGTCCTCAAAAGCCAGCAAAATGGATGGAAGGCCTGGAACCTGCCCGTGGAGGTCGGCTGCAGGAGCTTTGCTGGGCAGTCACTCTGGAGAACCCTTGGATTATTGGGGATCGAAGGTCTGGCCAGGAAGCGGCTGGTAGGCAATGTCACCAAACAGGCGGTAACAGCATCCCGATGGATCTGGATACAGCGGGATGTGTGGTGGCGGAGCCAACCTGGGGAAGGATTAACAACTGCAGAGGCGAGTGATGGTCAGCTGGGGTAGATCCAGGACGCTACTCTGATAACCGGCTGTAGCCACCCAACTCTTGTTCAGGTATGCGGCCAAGCCCTTGACTTGGCTCAGGGAGGAGGACGCCCCTGCTAGGCATAGTCCCGCTGGTGCCTTGGAAGGGAAGAAGGAGAGAAGAGTGGAGAGAGCGATGCCGCTGGCCCACAGGTGTATGGCAGGGTACCTGTAAAGGTGAATCCGGTGCGATGATCCACATCATATTTTGCATATATATCCTTGAATTTCAATAATCGCATTACATTTTGAGGGACTAGTTTCTCAGCAGCGGCGGAATTTTACTTGCTCCTGTTAGTAGTACTGCGCCGAAAAGAGAAACAGAGAAGCGCACTCCAATGGGGATACCTAGTAGTAGCCTAAGTAATATCAGTCCGCCACTGCCGTTACTTATATGCCTACAACCAACTTCAGGGGAAAAAGTATAACTATTTTAAATGTGATGCAAGGGTAGTTTTATTTCTAACACTATTCTATCAACACAGACATTTTCATCGATAGTCTGGCATTATAATTTATTTGCCTCAGGTGTACTGAGGAGTGGGTAAGACTGTTTTTAGTGGCAGGCTAACATATACTGTTGACTTGCGCTAGCCTAGCACCTACGAACTCTGCAACTAGAAGGACTGGATGAAACATGTTGAAAATGGTCTCGGCTGATAAATATCACACTTGCTAACTTGGAAATGATGTCCAAAATCCTGAATCACTCCTTTAATGACGTTTTGTTGGGCATTATAGTTAATTCACATGAATCTCTTTTAGTGATGTGTATTGCCTGTGTGTTGTGTGTTATCTAAAATATTGTGTGTATGCATTAATTCATTTATATCGGTACATGGTTGAGACCGCTGATTTTAATGGGGGCTGTTTAGCTCAAACGGGAGATTCCTCTGTAGCGAGAGGTCATGCCAAAAGACCTCAGAGGTATGCCTAGTTATGCGTGGGCATCGTCCCTGTGATTATTTCTTATTTTGCCTCAGTGTTTTATTTCTTTGTTTGTCATCATTGTTTTGTTTTTTGTCTAAAACAAATAATAACAAAAAAAAAGCCTTTTGACTACAAAGCAGTATTTGTTACATCCTTCAATCTGACCAACCATCCGCTCGGGAGCACTCCTTTACAAGCCTTAAAAGAGGTACTAGCTATGCAGTGAGACAAAGAACTTGTATAAATATCTTTACTTCGGGAGCGAAGAGTTTATCCAGAGACAAATGAGCAGCTGTAGGAATATTTGCTCACCTGTGACCCAGAGAGCCTCCACATCGCTGAATTCTGTCTGATAGGTTGGATCTCCTCCCTCTGCTCTGCACACATAAAGCCCAGTGTGTTGAAGAGCAGCAGGGCTGAGAGTGTAGGAGCCTCCAGCTCCTCTTCTGCTGTCTGAGAGGAGCAACACAGAGTAAGTGTTCCCTCTGTAGTGAACATCAGGTGAGTTGCGTCTATAAGGAACAGTTCTGGAGGGAACTGCTCTGTACCAGAGGAACGTCCAGTTTAAGGAGGTGTCTCTAACCTCACAGCTCAGAGTCACTGAGTCTCCTTCAGCTGGCCAGCTGTCTGGACAAACTCTGAGAACTGGACGCGGTCTCGCTGTTGATGAACAGTTGGAGGTTTATATAAAAAAACGAATGTTTGAATGAATAAACCCATCTTCATATCTGATTGCAAATGATCCGTCATACTTACAGTTAAATGTAATGTTGACAGCATTGCTGTGTTGCCCAGATTCAGACTCACACCAGTACACTCCCCTATCCCATACTGAAGTGCTGCTGCTGCTGCATGTGGGTCCAGCTTCTAATCTCCAATCACGAGGACAGTCTGACTTCTCTTCTCTGTTTGTGGACCATCTCAGCCTCCATCCAGTAGAGTTGTCCTGCACCTCACAGCTCAGAGAGACAGACTCCGATTCAAACAGCTGAGCTCTGTTGGGTCTGATGACCAGAGAGGCTGGAGGAGATAGACCTGAGGCACAGTGAAGAAAGAGGTCAATTTAAAGGTCCTATGTGTAAGAACTTCTCCCATCTATTGTTTAGGGATTATATTGCAACCTAACTACGGCAGCTGTCACATAAAAAACATAACACCCAATTCACACCAAAGAGCCGTGTCAAGACGAAACCGTCGCAGAAGGAGTTGCAGCGGTGTGAATTAAATGGTGCACGTCATTGCCAGCTGTTGCAAGCTGTCGCAAAGCATTTAACGTTACCATATCTAGTTGCAGCTCATCTCATTGCGAATCTACCTACAGTAGATGATGGCCCTAGTTCCGGACTCCTAAATAGGTGTCAAAACATTAACTTTTTTTGTTTTGTCATTGCTTGTGTGTGATGCCAACGAAACACACTTTCGGACATGGATTAAATAATTTAATTTTGCCTGTTAACCGAGCTTCTTATACGTTAGCACAGTAAACTGAAAGTGAATGGGAATGGCTAGTGATGTTCGCTAACTAGGTAGCAGCTAAGGACTTTGGTTAAACTTATACATTGTTGCAAACTAACCTGAAATAACATACATTCAGCAACTCACTGGTAGTCTGCTAGTTCTAGCAAAACTATAGTAGGTTAGTTTATCAACTGTCTCTGGGTCTAGAGCACAGGTGGCTATGCTTTGCTAAAACAGTGACAGATCACAAACAAAGTTATATTTTCTCTTTATTTGTTTCGTTGGAAAATACAATGCCAATGTCGGAATGTTAGGAAGACATGTAGCTTGTAGAAAATGAGTTCATAACTTACATCGCTGAATGTAGGGAAATTCAGCAGATGAATCCAAGAAAGTTTTTCTTTGCATGCCAAAGACGGCACTGTATTTCACAAATGTCCCTAGCCGGTCACCATTATTTTAAAATGGCACACGTAGATGAAGCGATTATAAACGCTATGTATATGTAAATGCCTATATCTAAGCCCATAGGTATGCTTCGAATTAGTGGTGGTGGTAATTAACCAGGAATGAGGCCACATTTATGAATGGGAAATGTTACAATAATATAGCAAACAAACAACTGAAAACGTTCCACACTGTCCCTTTAAGATTCATGGTTAAGGGCCGTTCATACCAGGAATGATAACGATAACTAAAACCATAATGATAAAAGCGTCCACACTGACCAATTTTAAACAAAGTCTCTCCTTGTGTTGAATGTGATGGCTAAAATGTGATTAGTTCTGATTGGCTGTAAGCTTTTTATCGATGTCACAATGAATCGCTCTGAAAGTGATCCCCAACAATATCATTCTTTATGTCGTTATGGTTTATGTGTGAACGTCGTCATTCATATTTACAAGAACAATATTTTTTATAGTTCTCATTCTTGGTGTGAACGGCCCTTTAGAGTCGGTCAAAAAACTGAAACTCAGTGGAGTACAAACTGAGACAAATGAGCACATGAAGGAGTATTTACTCACCTGTGACCCAGAGAGACTTCACATCGCTGAAGTCTGTCTGATAGGTTGGATCTCCTCCCTCTGCTCTGCACACATAAAGCCCAGTGTGTTGAAGAGCAACAGGGCTGAGAGTGTAGGAGCCTCCAGCTCCTCTGCTGCCGTCTGAGAGGAGCATCACAGAGTAAGTGTTCCCTCTGTAGCGAACATCAGCTGAGTTCCGTCTATGAGGAACAGTTTTGGAGGGAACTGCTCTGTACCAGAGGAACGTCCAGTTTAAGGAGGTGTGTCTAACCTCACAGCTCAGAGTCACTGAGTCTCCTTCAGCTGGCCAGCTGTGTGAAGAAACTCTGAGAACTGGATGGGGTCTCGCTGTTGATGAGCAGTTGAAAGAATTTCATAAAAATTTGTTATGAAAAAAAATATTATTTAACTAAAAACATATACAGAGAACTGTTTGATAACTGATGATCAATAAGCCTTCATTTTTCTGCTACACAAATTTCTCTTACATACTGTACTTACAGTTAAATGTAATGTTGACAGCATTGCTGTGTTGCCCAGATTCAGACTCACACCAGTACACTCCCCTATCCCATACTGAAGTGCTGCTGCTGCTGCATGTGGGTCCAGCTTCTGATCTCCAATCACGAGGACAGTCTGACTCCTCTTCTCTGTCTGTGGACCATCTCAGCCTCCATCCAGTAGAGTTGTCCTGCACCTCACAGCTCAGAGAGACGGACTCCGATTCAAACAGCTGAGCTCTGTTGGGTCTGATGACCAGAGAGGCTGGAGGAGATAGACCTGAGACACAGATGAGAAACAGGTGAACTTAAGTGAGTTCATACTGAGACAAAAGAGCAGCTGAAAATATTCCCTTACCTGTGACCCAGAGAGCCTCCACATCGCTGAATTCTGTCTGATGGGTTGGATCTCCTACCTCTGCTCTGCACACATAAAGCCCAGTGTGTTGAAGAGCAGCAGGGCTGAGAGTGTAGGAGCCTCCAGCTCCTCTGCTGCTGTCTGAGAGGAGCTCAACAGAGTAAGTGTTCCCTCTGTAGCGAACATCAGCTGAGTTCCGTCTATAAGGAACAGTTCTGGAGGGAACTGCTCTGTACCAGAGGAACGTCCAGTTTAAGGAGGTGTGTCTAACCTCACAGCTTAGAGTCACTGAGTCTCCTTCAGCTGGCCAGCTGTGTGAAGAAACTCTGAGAACTGGATGGGGTCTCGCTGTTGATGAGCAGTTGAAAGAATTTCATAAAAATGTGTAATGAAAAAAAATAGGGTAAGGCTATTTCACCCCTTATTATTTAACTAAAAAACATATACAGAGAGAACTGTTTAATAACTGATCAATAAACATTCATTTTTCTGCTACACAATTCTTTTCTTTCATACTTACAGTTAAATGTAATGTTGACAGCATTGCTGTGTTGCCCAGATTCAGACTCACACCAGTACACTCCCCTATCCCATACTGAAGTGCTGCTGCTGCTGCATGTGGGTCCAGCTTCTGATCTCCAATCACGAGGACAGTCTGACTCCTCTTCTCTGTCTGTGGACCATCTCAGCCTCCATCCAGTAGAGTTGTCCTGCACCTCACAGCTCAGAGAGACGGACTCCGATTCAAACAGCTGAGCTCTGTTGGGTCTGATGACCAGAGAGGCTGGAGGAGATAGACCTGAGGCACAGTGAAGAAAAAGGTCAATTTAAAGGTCCTATGTGTAAGAACTTCTCCCATCTATTGTTTAGGGATTATATTGCAACCTAACTACGGCAGCTGTCACATAAAAAACATAACACCCAATTCACACCAAAGAGCCGTGTCGAGACGAAACCGTCGCAGAAGGAGTTGCAGCGGTGTGAATTAAATGGTGCACGTCATTGCCAGCTGTTGCAAGCTGTCGCAAAGCATTTAACGTTACCATATCTAGTTGCAGCTCATCTCATTGCGAATCTACCTACAGTAGATGATGGCCCTAGTTCCGGACTCCTAAATAGGTGTCAAAACATTAACTTTTTTTGTTTTGTCATTGCTTGTGTGTGATGCCAACGAAACACACTTTCGCAACACAACTATAGCAACAGACACTCCAGAGGGAACCACATGGCTGAATGAAAGAGGTATCCCAATAGGGGGTAATAAAAAGGAGATATATCAAGGTAAATATGAGTTATACTTAGAGTATGTTTATTGTATGTCACTTCTGAACCGCTTGTAATTCATACCGCCGACAAAATAACTGGATTTTTTTAAATGTAATTAGTTGTAATTTGTGATTATTTATTGCTAACTCTAAAACTAACACTATCAGGCTAATCAGGCTTGAGATTTTGGAGGGAAATGGGGAAAATGTCTTTTCAACAACCGTCTTTTCCACAACTATCTCCATGGTTGTGGTAAATACAGACGGTTGTGGAAAAGACATTTTGCATTTGAAATTTGACATTGTCAGGGCTAAAAAGCAAAGTAGTTTGCCTATAGTGCTAAAAAATGTAGTGTAGAAACATGATTTGCATATTATGACCTAGGGAATGTTATTAATTAAAGTCTTTTATTGGTTACAACTAAGTCTGACATAGTCTCTCTGCTGTTCCTTTAAGATGGCACCCCAAACATCAGCAGAGAAGGCCAGACTATGCAGGGAAATACTAAAATCTGATCCAGTAAAATATGCTGAGTTCCTAAGGAAAGACAGAGAAAGATATGCAAAGAAAAAACAACAAGGATTAGTTAAGACTGTTGCAGACATGTCAGTGAGAGACCAAAAAATGATGAGAAGACAGTGGCGAACTAAGTAACGCAACAGACGTAACAGATTTAAAATGGTCTCAGCAGCAGAGAGGTTCCTGGAAGGGGTAACATTAGAATTACGTTTCCGAGGAACTGCAAGAGTGGGTTTGATCAGGGGCATGGAACTCGGCTTAATCCAAGGATTCCAACGGTACCTCATTTATGAAAATCGGGCACACAGATCAAAAGTTATCTGCATTAACGCAACATCCAATAAGCCAAAACGCATAAATAACGTGGTTGCTATGCTGGTTGCTAAGGCAATCATGCTGGTTGCTATGGTGGTCGCTAGGTTGACATTACAGGGGTGGTTTCTAGGTTGTTGCTAGGGTAATTAAAATGGTTGCTAGGGTACTGGTGGTTGCTATGCTAAATAACACAGTTGCTATGGTGGTTGCTAGGGTTAAAGCCAATCAATAGGGTGATTCAACTTCATGTAGCCGCCTGCAGCCATCTTAAGCTGACTGCATAAAGTGATTATTTTAAGAGATACATTTTCAAACCAGAACTGTGCATAGGCCATGGTTAAAAACGTATCAGAATCTCAGAAATAATCACGTAATGCAGCAGGGCTGTACGTTAACTTTTTTTGCAAGTAGCACTGGTGCTACAGAGGTTAAAAGTTTTGTAGCACCAGCCACAAATTCTGTAGCATCGATATAAAACCTCTAAAATCTCTAAAAACAATCACAAGTAGGGCAGTTCATCAATTGTGTTTGGGATCTAGGCCTTCTACAACTGGATTGATAAAAGGTTGTGTAGTTGCAAACATCTCACCTGGCTACATTGTGTTTGAGATGAACAAAAGCTATTAGCATTGGTTGTTGTGTTTTTGTAAAAACAAAAAAACAATCCCGGAGAAAGCCCACTACTTCTGCTACAACACTGAGTCATGCCACATGCAGAAGTTTTCTGATGATACTGCAATTGTGGGGTGTATCAGGAACGGGCAGGAGGAGGAGCACAGGAGCCTGGTGGAGGACTTTGTGCAATGGTGCAAACTCAATCATCTTCAACTCAACACTTCAAAGACCAAGGAGATGGTGGTGGATTTCCGCAGGTCTAAGCCCACTCTGCTACCAGTCCACATTGATGGGGTCAATGTGGAGGTGGTTAGCACCTACAAGTATCTGGGTCTCCACCTGGACAATAAACTGGACTGGTCAGCCAACACTGATGCACTCTACAAGAAAGGGCAGAGCAGGCTGTACTTCCTGAGGAGGCTGCGGTCCTTCAATGTGTGCAGCAAGCTCCTCAGGATGTTCTACCAGTCTGTTGTTGCCAGCGTCCTCTTCTATGCAGTAGTATGTTGGGGAGGAAGCACAAAGAAGAAGGATGCGGGGTAAAGAAAGCTGGCTCTGTAGTGGGAGCTGAACTGGAGTGCATCACTTCACTATCTGACAAAAGGACCCTGAACAAACTGATCAACATCTTGGACAATGAGTGTCACCCACTCCACAGCACTATTGTTAAGCAGAAGAGCCTGATCAGCTGGAGACTTCGCTCACTGCCTTGCACAACAGACAGACTGAGAAAGTCATTTGTCCCCAGGCCATTGAACTGTTCAATGCTTCACTTAAGGGAAGAGGAGAGATAGACTTCTCTGCATAGTCTGTCTGCCTCTTCACCCCCTCCATGTTTGGATACTGTCTGTCCACTAGCCACTTTTACCACTGTCTTTTGCCTCACTGTTTGCGTGCTATATTAGCACATTAGCACATATGCATAACCCCTCCCTCCATACCACAGCCGAACTGTGGCCACACTTATACCTTTCTTAAAATAAATAGTTAAATATATAGATATATAGACTTTACTTTACTTTATTTCTGCATTGTTGCACTGTTGGACTTACTCCATGACCACTATCACCATTGCACTATCACCATGACACTCATTCACACAGAGCACCTTACCCTACCTTACCTTAATATTCACAGAGAATCACCGGCTCAGTCCCTGCCTCAGTCATTGCAAGCGCCTCTGATTGATTAATCACCACTATGTGGATACTGTTTTTAGAATTGATTTAGATTAAGTGTTAGTATAATTTGTATTTTAGTATATTTGGCATATTCTTTATCTTCTACTGTCCTTATTGCTTAGTTGTGTTTTTATATTATATACTTTAATTACTCTTTCTGCTGTTAAAGAATGTGTTTGTGTTGTCTGTATGCTGCTGAGACCTTGAATTTCCCCTGGGGATCAATAAAGTATCTATCTATCACTATTGTTCTTGTTAAGTTTTCTTATTATTATGTCTTCCTATTCACCCACTTTTTGTATGAGCTACTGCTCCTAGACTGTTTGAGCTATCGACGCAGTTCCAACTCCAAAAATTCAGGCCCGAACCGGTGCAGTTTGCTTGTCACTTTCGTGTCACTGGCCCTTGTCGTTTTCGCGGTATTCCCATTTTTCTGCGTTTTTTGGCCCCATTGAAATGAATGACGCAATGCTGGCCCTTTATGTTGGCCCACCAGTACCCTAGCAACCATTTTAATTACCCTAACAACAACCTAGAAACCACTCCTGTAATGTCAACCTAGGCAGTGAAAGACTTGTTTTTATGACAACATGA
The DNA here is from genome assembly GCF_018492685.1 of Alosa sapidissima. NCBI lineage: Eukaryota > Metazoa > Chordata > Actinopteri > Clupeiformes > Clupeidae > Alosa > Alosa sapidissima. The sequence continues at coordinate 30,074,409 of NC_055962.1, read as the reverse complement.
TGGAGGTTTTTTATGAAGTTCATGAATTGTTTTATGAAGATTGTTCTGACAAAATGAGGATGATGTTTTTTATGATATTGTTTTGTATTAAAAATACATCTGTGAGACATATTGCATGAGTTATATTTTACTATCTTTTATATTTTTACTAGAGATTTTATACTGAAATGTATTTTTCACCATATCCCGTCTTTTCCACAACTCCTTGTCTTTTCCACAACCACACATTTTTTAAGGTAAAATGTTTAAAAATAATAGTTTTATGGTAATGATGGTTGTGGTGTTTGTGCAGTTGAGGGTAAGGTATATTGTATTAGTTTAAAAATATCAGATTTCAAAATGGTAAAAATGTGAATGAATGGTTTCAGTGACCTATTTTTAAGCGTTTCTTAGTGTTAACTTAATAATATCATAACAGTTACATTTCTGAGATATAAATAAATGTAAAATTGGGAAAGATGTGAATGTGATGTTTAAATATTTGCTGTTATACATATATTGGCTTTAACATTTTTGCTTTAAAACACATGTTTATCTCGGTGATGGAAAATTACAATTTCCTTGCTGTGCTTAGACAAAATGGCAAAAAATATATATTATTCAATTAAAATCAGCATAGCCAGCTTCAGGGCATGTATCTAGACAGAATGGGGAAACAAAGTATGGCAATAATATTTGAATACAAAATGTTTCATTTTCTGAAAATCTTTTGGTCAAAAAGTACCATAGTTGAAGATTTATGTGTGAACGTCGTCATTCATATTTACAAGAACAATATTTTTTATAGTTCTCGTTCTTGGTGTGAACGGCCCTTTAGAGTCAGTCAAGAAACTGAAACTCAGTGGAGTACAAACTGAGACAAATGAGCACATGAATGAGTATTTACTCACCTGTGACCCAGAGAGACTTCACATCACTGAATTCTGTCTGATAGGTTGGATCTCCTCCCTCTGCTCTACAAACATAAAGCCCAGTGTGTTCAAGAGAAGCAGGGCTGAGAGTGTAGGAGCCTCCAGCTCCTCTGCTGCTGTCTGAGAGGAGCTCCACAGAGTAAGTGTTCCCTCTGTAGCGAACATCAGCTGAGTTCCATCTATAAGGAACAGTTCTGAAGGGAACTGCTCTGTACCAGAGGAACGTCCAGTCTAAGGAGGTGTGTCTAACTTCACAGCTCAGAGTCACTGAGTCTCCTTCAGCTGGCCAGCTGTGTGAAGAAACTCTGAGAACTGGACGGGGTCTCGCTGTTGATGAGCAGTTGAAAGACTTCCATAAAAATGTGTTATACAAACAGTTTTATTCTGTAAGTAGAACAATTACAAACAAATAAAATAAAATGGAAATTATTTTTGATCGATCTCAATTTTTCTTTCATGCTTACAGTTAAATGTAATGTTGACAGCATTGCTGTGTTGCCCAGATTCAGACTCACACCAGTACACTCCCCTATCCCATACTGAAGTGCTGCTGCTGCTGCATGTGGGTCCAGCTTCTGATCTCCAATCACGAGGACAGTCTGACTCCTCTTCTCTGTCTGTGGACCATCTCAGCCTCCATCCAGTAGAGTTGTCCTGCACCTCACAGCTCAGAGAGACGGACTCCGATTCAAACAGCTGAGCTCTGTTGGGTCTGATGACCAGAGAGGCTGGAGGAGATAGACCTGAGGCACAGTGAAGAAAGAGGTGAATTTAAGATTCAGGGTTAAGGGCCGTTCATACCAGGAATGATAACGATAACAATAACCATAATGATAAAAGCGTCCACACTGACCAACGATAAGCAAAGTGTCTCTTGTGTTAATAATTTACTCACCTGTGACCCAGAGAGTCTCCACATTACTGAATTCTGTCTGATAGGCTGGATCTCCTCCCTCTGCTCTGCACACATAAAGCCCAGTGTGTTGAAGAGCAGCAGGGCTGAGAGTGTAGGAGCCTCCAGCTCCTCTGCTGCTGTCTGAGAGGAGCTCCACAGAGTAAGTGTTCCCTCTGTAGCGAACATCAGCTGAGTCCCGTCTATAAGGAACAGTTCTGGAGGGAACTGCTCTGTACCAGAGGAACGTCCAGTCTAAGGAGGTGTGTCTAACCTCACAGCTTAGAGTCACTGAGTCTCCTTCAGCTGGCCAGCTGTGTGAAGAAACTCTGAGAACTGGACGGGGTCTCGCTGTTGATTAGCAGTTGAAAGAATTTCATAAAAATGTGTTATGAAAAAAAATAGGGTAAGGCTATTTCACCCCTGGTACAATTAGCAGTGTATGCTATTCGTACCCTGGTGCAATAAGAAGTGAATTCTATTCGTACCCCGGTGCACACAGCAATGTGTCCTATTAGTACCCCGTCTGGTACAAATATCAATGTATGCTATTCGTACCCCGGTGCACACAGCAATGTGTCCTATTAGTACCCTGTCTGGTACAAATATCAATGTACTGTATGCTATTCGTACCATGGTGCACACAGCAATGTGTTCTATTAATACCCTGTCTGGTACAAATATCAGTGTATGCTATTTGCACCCCTGTGCATTTATTCTGGCATATTGATCACACAATGTAATAATAATTAAAAAAAAACAAGCAACATGTTTTTTTGTTGTTACGTAACAGGGTGTGAATAGCTCAGCTGTGTAACAGACACTCTGAATAGGGTATGCTGTTTGCATCAATGTATAGTTAGAAGTGGATGCTATTCGTACCCTGGTGTTTATAGTACTGTATGCTATTTACACCCTGGTGCATGAACTAGCTAATTGTTGCAATCAAAACTTCCGTTTGAGAACCGATTTCTTGTTCAAATTGCGCACCTTCTCTCCAGAGACGTTGGTACACATGCACACTCACTCTACCAAAATGCATTACACAGGAATCAAACCCCGGTCTCCCACATGCTAACCCTTGTCTGTGACCACTGCACTATCTTCTTCCACAAGCAAATGGTGTTTGCAGGTAACCTTATAGTTTATCAAAGTCAAAGTCAAAGTCAAAGTCAGCTTTATTGTCAATTTCTTCACATGTTCCAGACATACAAAGAGATCGAAATTACGTTTCTCACTATCCCACGGTGAAGACAAGACATATTTTACCAATTTAAGTCCACAGACAAACATAACATTCAAGTAAACAAAAAAGTAAGTAAATAAGAGGGCACATATAATAATGAAAAAAATAAGAGCAGCAAAATTTGGTTGAAATTGTGCATAGACAGTCAATAAAATACTAGTGCAAAGTCAGGCCAATAAAAGGCTTGGGTAGTTCTGTTTGACCTAAGTAAGAAAGAAAGTGACATAGTGGTGCAAGTTATGTAAGAGCAGCAGAAGTGTTGTGTTTTCAGGACAACAACAACAAGTTGTAAAGTGTACAAGTGTGCAAGTGTGCAAGTGGAGTAGTGCACGCGGCCATTGTGGGTCCAATGTCCAGGATGTTATGTAGCTGAGGTGGAGGGGGGAGAGGAGGGAGAGAGTTCAGCATCCTTACAGCTTGGTGTATGAAGCTGTTGGTGAGTCTGGTAGTGCGGGAGCGCAGGCTTCTGTACCTCTTCCCAGAGGGCAGTAGATCAAACAGATTGTGAGCGGGGTGACTTGCATCACTCACAATTTTGGTCGCCTTGCGGGTGAGGTGGGTGGTGTAAATGATGTTTTATAAACAAAGTTCGGGTGGAGCCTTCGGGATGATTGACAGCAATTAACTCACCCACTGCCGCCGCAGGGTAGGCCTATTTAAGCCGACCTCCTTTTCCATACGTCACACGCTCCGACGTTCGCGAAATCATTCAGTCTGCGTATCGTTCGCATTGACAAGACAGCTCTCATGGAACTGGAAATCCACCCAGCGCCAGCAAGGCGTTGACCCTACCCACTGGACAGTGGCTCGCATCCGCAGCACTCTCCATTCCCGCGGCATCGCGATGCCGCATGTCGGATAGGAAGTTCCATCTCCTCCGCCTTCTAACGCAGTCGGATAACCCGGTCTTTTCGCCCTCCCGCTCCCTCACTTTGTTTTCCTCCCCAGACCAGGAAGCAAGCTGCTCCTTCTGGCATCCCGACGCGGTTCCTTCCGCCGGCCATTCAGCCGGACGAAGCACACACCACCAGCCACCTCGCGAACCGGGCACGCCGACAGCACTTTCCGGCACCACACGCTTCAGAGCGTATCATTTCGCTGCTTCAGCCACAGCCACTGCCACGTCAGCGGCTCAGGCCCATTCCCGCCGCATCTCCGCCGTATTTCCGGGTCCAGCCCCACTTTTCCAGACGGCCCCGGTAGCGACAGCGTCGCTACTCCCCCCCCCCACTCCTTCTTTCCCTCCCCCATCCACCTCCCCTAGCCAGGACTCGGTCCAGGCCTGCCCCACCTCCAGTCGTTCCGACGACTGCTCCCTCCCTCCCCCCTCTCCCCCTCCCCTTTCCATCCCGGGAGCCACGTCTGTACAGCACGCCTCAACTCACGAAGCGTCAGCTCGAAGAGTCACCTCACTAGCTCCCCATCTCTCTTATGAGTTAGCGAGCACCTGGTCTTAGTCGGCGCCGATAGCGACAGCGTCGCTACTCCCCCCTAACCCTCTTTCCTTCCCCGTCCCACTTCCCGCGACCCTGTCCCAGGTTGCTCCCCTTCCGGTCGCGTCAGCGACCGCTCCCTCCCTCCCCCCTTTTCTCCCTTCCCATCTCTTCCCCGGCTCCGCGCTAGACCAGCCCGCAGCAGCGGGTCATCAGCACTCCGCGAGTGCTTCGGACCACGACGTCCCGTTCCGGCAGCAAAACTATTCTTTAGCCACAGCACAGGCCCTGCCACCGCCTCCTCACGCTGCAGCATTCGAACCACCACCCGTCACAGCGTCCACCAGGAACCTCATCTTGTCAGGTGCAGACGTAGACCTTTCTACCATTCTTCCCTCCCTTCCTATTCCCTCTCATAACCGGGATCTAGTTTGCGGCGAACTGGTTTTTCTCTAAAAAATTCTGGCCCAGCATCAAAAAACCCTGTCATTTCCCGAGTTCACCATAGCTTTTGCCAACTACACAGAAGTCGTCTGTTTCGTGTTCTCCAGTCGACGCAGATGACTAAGCTAAATGACTACCCGGCCATCATCGCCGGCCTAGCCGTATCCTACGGTGGAGCTCATTTTCATACGTAGGCTACCACCGGCTGTTTTCAGCAAAATGCGCTGCCAGAGTCGGCCTCTGGAACTAAAACCCCTACTGGGGCGGGCTCGACATGGAGCTCCATAACCGCGTTTTCCTAGGACTTAAGCCATCTCGTCCCCTCTGCAATAGCCCCAGTCACGGCGCGGTCGAGTGTCCACTAGTCAACTCATTCCCCAGGGCCGCCCTTTCATCTCGCATCTCCTAAACCGCGCTCAGCAACCCCATCTCTCGAAGACGTCGTATCTCTAGATGCCCAGTGTCTGGCCGATATCAAACTCTGGAGGATGTTTAGACGAATGGAATGGTCTGTGCATGTTCTACGACGACTGCCAATCATCTCCAGAAGAGCTCCAGTTGTACACCGACGCAGCCCCCTCAACAGGCTTCGGAGGCTTTTTCAAAGGGCGCTGGTTTGCATCCCCGTGGCCACTAGAGTTCAGAGAGCTAACCACTGGAAACGAATCGTCAGCCGTGTTCGAACTCTACCCCGTAGCCATCACGGCCCTACCTGGGGGAATGAGTGGACCTCCAAGAGTGTGATAATCCACAACGACAACGAAGCCGTAGTGCACGTCATTAATAACTCGAGCTCAAAATCGCCTGCGCTTTCCCCTCTTATTAGGCGTCTAATCTGGATAGCAGCCAGCTACCAGCTTATTATAAGAGCCGCGCACGTCCCCGGTTGCCACAATGGAATTGCTGACTCTCTCTCTCGTCTTAAATTCCAGAGATTCAGAAGCTCGGCTCCAGAGGCGGACCCGTACCCTACTCCACTCCCCAGCCTTTCGGAGACCATCTTCCCATAAACCACCCCCTCAGCTATCTTCAGCCCATCACGGCCGACCTAGCCCTTCAAGCCCTCGCACCCAGGACCATGCAGTCCTACTGGACTGCCTGGTCGTGCTTCAAACAGTTCCACGCAAAGCACTCACTACCATTTCCCAGTTTCGATGCAGTCACCATATCATCATTTATCACCTACGCCCACACTTCACTCGGGATCAAAGTTTCTTCCATTAGAGTCTACCTAGCTGGCATTCATTTCTTCTACAAACGCCCCCACGGCTCCGAATGCCCCTTCTCCGACACCAGGATAGGCTTGTTAATTAAAGGTATCCGTAGGCAACATCCAGTCCCCCAAGACTCCCGCCTTCCCATTACCTCAAGCATTCTCGCCACCTGCCTCGCTACCCTTCGCAAAGGGTTCATGTCACCGCATTCCGATTCCACCATCTCCGTTATGTTTCTACTGGCCTTTTTGGGCTGCTGAGATGTAGCGAGTTTACATGCCCTTCGTCTCTCTTCATTCCCGATGTCCACCTGTGCATCGCAGATCTAGAGCAGCTAGACCAAGACACCATTCGATTTACCATCAAACAGAGTAAAACCGATCAGTCCCGAAAAGGACACTCCATATCCATTTAACTCCGCCTCAGATCTTCAGCTTTCCAATACCTATCTCACTACATCTCATATCGGTCAGCTCAAGCTTCGTCTACTAGCCCGCCCTTCGTGTCAGACGAAGGGCTACCCATCACTCGCCACAGATTCGACACTCTTAAAAACCATTCTAGTCAAATCTGGTTTTCCCGCGGATCGCTACTCCGCACACTCCTTCAGGATAGGAGCTGCCACAACAGCTGCGCTCAACGGCTTATCGGAGCAACAAATTAAAATACTGGGCCGTTGGTCCTCGGATGCCTACCAGTCTTACATCCGCTCCAATCTAGCGGATTTACGACTCGCTCAGCAAGCACTTATGTAGTTGGTAGCGGCCTTTCTCTGTGATCTTTTGGGGTGCAAGCGGTCATCGCTCTATCGCGATATCCGCTCCAGGCACTCCAGGACCACGGACAGCTACCTTGCCAAACACGCACTTCTCCCATACATTCTAGTCTAGCTGAAGCAATCATATAGAAGGGCGAACTAGTGAAATGATGTTTTATAAACAAAGTTCGGGTGGAGCCTTCGGGATGATTGACAGCAATTAACTCACCCACTGCCGCCGCAGGGTAGGCCTATTTAAGCCGACCTCCTTTTCCATACGTCACACGCTCCGACGTTCGCGAAATCATCCCCCCTCCTCCCCCTACTCCTCCATTTCACCAATTGCCCTGTTACTCATCCTCCTTACACAGGGGGGTGCAAGCGGTCATCGCTCTATCGCGATATCCGCTCCAGGCACTCCAGGACCACGGACAGCTACCTTGCCAAACACGCACTTCTCCCATACATTCTAGTCTAGCTGAAGCAATCATATAGAAGGGCGAACTAGTGAAATGTCCTTCAGGGAGGGGAGTGAAGCACCAATAATCCTTCCAGCTGTGTTCACTATGCGCTGCAGGGCTTTCCTGTTGTATTCAGTGCAGCTTCCGCCCCACACAGCGATACAGCTGGAGAGGATGCTCTCAATGGTGCCTCGGTAGAATGTGGTCATGATGGCTGGTGGAGCACTTGCTCGCCTGAGTTTCCGCAGGAAGTACAGGCGGCGCTGAGCTCTCTTCGCCAGTGATGCAGTGTTGGTGGTCCAGGAGAGGTCTTCGCTGATGTGCACCCCCAGGAATTTGGTGCTGCTCGCTCTCTCCACCACAGCACTGTCGATGGTCAGTGGCAGGTGTTGGGTGTGACCTCTCCGGAAGTCAACAACAATCTCTTTGGTCTTGCTGACGTTCAGCAGGAGGTTGTTGTCCCTGCACCACGTGGTCAGATGGTCGACCTCCAACCTGTATTGAGTCTCGTCGCCCTTGGTGATGAGACCCACCAGAGTTGTGTCGTCAGCAAATTTCACTATGTGATTGTTGCTGTAGGTTGCAGTGCAGTCATGCGTCAGCAGGGTGAAGAGCAGCGGACTGAGCACGCAGCCTTGGGGGGCCCCTGTGCTCAGTGTGATGCTGCTTGAGGTATTGTTGCCAACACGTACTACTTGAGGCCTCTGACAGAGGAAGTCCAGTAGCCAGTTGCAGAGGTAGGTACTGAGTCCCAGTTTGTCAAGTTTGCAGATGAGTTGTTGTGGTATTATGGTGTTGAATGCAGAACTGAAGTCTATAAACAGCAATCTCACATATGAGTCTCTTTATAGGCCTGAACGTCATATTCACGAAAATTTCTGTTAACTAACAAACTGACAGTTGTATGTGTTCACTGAACCAAGATTATGAAAATAAAACACAACTTTTCAATCTAAAACTTAATCTGAACAGATATTAGTGCCGAAACCTTTCAGAATTCTTCACTTTCTGCTGACGAAAAAACGTATGTCCGCCATGTTTTTGTGCACGTGGGCAACAACTTTTTGTTGTTATGTCACAGGGTGTGAATAGCTCAGCTGTGTGGCCAAGGCTATTCGTACCAGGGGTGTAAATAGACACTCCGAAAAAGATATTATTTAACTAAAAAACATATACAGAGAACTGTTTAATAACTGATCAATAAACATTCATTTTTCTGCTACACAATTTTTTTCTTTCATACTTACAGTTAAATGTAATGTTGACAGCATTGCTGTGTTGCCCAGATTCAGACTCACACCAGTACACTCCCCTATCCCATACTGAAGTGCTGCTGCTGCTGCATGTGGGTCCAGCTTCTGATCTCCAATTACGAGGACAGTCTGACTCCACTTCTCTGTTTGTGGACCATCTCAGCCTCCATCCAGTAGAGTTGTCCTGCACCTCACAGCTCAGAGAGACGGACTCAGATTCAAACAGCTGAGCTCTGTTGGGTCTGATGACCAGAGAGGCTGGAGGAGATAGACCTGAGACACAGATGAGAAACAGGTGAACTTAAGTGAGTTCATACTGAGACAAAAGAGCAGCTGAAAATATTCCCTTACCTGTGACCCAGAGAGCCTCCACATCGCTGAATTCTGTCTGATAGGCTGGATCTCCTCCCTCTGCTCTGCACACATAAAGCCCAGTGTGTTGAAGAGCAGCAGGGCTGAGAGTGTAGGAGCCTCCAGCTCCTCTGCTGCTGTCTGAGAGGAGCTTCACAGAGTAAGTGTTCCCTCTGTAGCGAACATCAGCTGAGTTCTGTCTGGAAAGACATGCTCTTCTGGAGGGAACTGCTCTGTACCAGAGGAACGTCCAGTTTAAGGAGGTGTGTCTAACCTCACAGCTCAGAGTCACTGAGTCTCCTTCAGCTGGCCAGCTGTGTGAAGAAACTCTGAGAACTGGACGGGGTCTCGCTGTTGATGAGCAGTTGAAAAATGTTCATAAAAATGTGTTAAAAAAAACCCAAATAAATAAAAATATATATGCAGTTAAGAACAAAATGATTCAACCCCCTGGCAAATATTTATTTAATGCTGATTTTCTCTCTTTCTTTTTATCAATATGTTTGGTCTGACTGAAAATGACACTGTCACATGCCAAATGTTTGTAAGACAATGTGGGAGAAATATGGAATTAAAAAAAAGAAGCATTTTCATCTTTTTTTAACATTTTTATAAAAAATAGCATGTCCAAATTTGTTCATACCCTTTTTAAATAATCAATGGAAACATCTTTATTTGCATTCACAACAGGGGGCAGCCGTGGCCTACTGGTTAGCGCTTCGGACCTGTAAGCGGAGGATTGCCGGTTCGAACCCTGACCAGACACCATATTTCCCTCACAGGATCAAAAGATCTTATACAACTCTCAAAATGGTTCTTATAATATCTACCAAGCCTCTCCATGTCTCCACAATGATTCTAGACCACATCTTTTTAACAGCAATCCGGGTTTTTCAACCAGGGGGACCTGGTGACCCTCTCAAAGTAAATGGTAACACTAAAGCAAGAGGCTGCACTGAGATATTGAAGATCAGGCAGTGTGCCAAGAGATCTGCCCCAATAGGCATCATTGGACCATTAAACCATACAATGATCCAAAACATACAGCCAAACAAGGCAAGAAATGGTTAACAGAGAACAATGTCAACATTTTAGAGTGGCCCAGCCAGAGTCCTGACCTCAATCAGTCAAAAAAGTTAGCACAAGGCCAAAGTGATGGCAAATCGTCCCTGCCTCAAAACCCAAATTGCTGCTAAAAAGGTGCGATTTACAATTATTGTGGAGACTTGGTACTGTAGGTATTATAAGAACCATTTTGAGAACTTTGATGGCAAATAAAGATGTTTCCATTGATTATTTAAAAAGGGTATGAATAATTTTGGACATGCCATTTTTCATAAAAATTTAAAAAAAAGATAAAAACGATTATTTTTTTGATTCCATGTTTCTACCATTGTCTTACAACCTTTTGGCATGTGGCAGTGTCATTTTTAGTCAGAACAAACATATTGTTCAAGAGAAAATCAACATTGCATCAATATTTGCCAGGGGCATGAATAATTTTGGCCAAAACTGGTACTGCAATCACTTTCAAATTATTGTGGAGCGGTGTATCCCCTCCCCCTCCCCCCTGACTCGAGGTTGCCAACCCGGATGCCGAAACACTACTGACTTCGTGATTAGTAGATAGGTGGAGGGTGGCACATCAGGCCAAAACACAACATGACGTGACAAAACACAACATCAGTTTACTTTTTAAATGACAATATCCTGGCCTGGCCGGAAGTATTTGAAATGAACATGATTTTTTAATGTCTAGTGACATATCAGGGCCAATTTATGATGAATTGAAATACATTTTTAACATACGGTTCCTGTAACTAGAACACATACACAGAGGACTGAACAGGACTGAACAACACACACACACACACACCACCTCTAGGTAAACGTTTCATAAATGTAAACGTTTCATAATCATACGCGTTTTACTAATATATGTTGTCAAGTTACCTTCAGTGTGGCCCAGTAGAACAACAGAAATTGTCCCTGTTCAAATAGAAGTAGAATTTCCAGTCATATAACATCTTGATTCACTCACGGACAGTTAGTCTTTTCAAATATAGTAGAGCTCAGAAGGCAGTGCAGAAACAATTTTGAGTATTTCTACGTTTATTTTCCTGTGGAGTATGTTATATATGGGTCATTAACACAGTCAATGGATTCATCCTAATGCCCAACATTTTTATTGTTAGACGGTAGCATCGTGTTTATTCAAGTTGAATATGAATCAATAGTCGGAGACGGTTAATAGGGTGGGAGCCATTTAGGTCATATTTTATGAATAAATTGGGTCTAAAATATATATTAAGCATTGATATTGGTGTAAGGTTGTCATACTTTGCATTATTGTTCAAAATTTACTCAATAAAGTAAATAAAGAAAATAACAAAAAGTTTATATCGGAGACACAAAATGTACCATGAATTATATAATGACCCACGTACATATAGCCATCTTGTGATTTATTATGACCGCCGCTAAAGGGGCATGTAGGAGGACTTGATGAGCCTAGATATTGCCATTACAACGTGATAATATGGGTTAATAGTTCTTCAGAAAAAAAATATTAAGTCTCTTAAGAAGAATGATATATTAAAGCTGGTTAAATATGTCATCACATATACAGCAAACTGAAACTGGTTTTGCCCTACTGGTCAAAGTTTACAGTAGTACACAGACAGTCCTTGAGCTGGGCAGTAGGCTACGATTCAAACCCACATCCAACTTAGAGTGCAGGGTCCCCACGGATCTTGGAAAAAGTCTCAACACAGGAACACATGTTGAATCATATGTCAACATCAGAATAACAAAAATCAGTGGGACTATAAAAACGTTGGTGCAAAAAGTGTCCATATATTTTTTTTTAAACCCCTACGCATCGTGCCTATGTGCTTGCATTTCAATATAAACAATTTAGATAGGCTATAGCAGTCTCCAATTTACAGTGGTGTATGACCTAAACCTCAGAGGAAGTAACGACTGCCTGTACTAATAAGTGTCCTAAAAGAAAGATGCATTGAAGCATTGGCACACTGATGATTTCAATGAGAGGTATGAGGCTAAACAAGTATTGTTAAAACATTTCATGCATTTCAGGCCATTTATTCCAGCACATTGCAATGCATGCTTTATTCAGACTTCACTTGAATTTCAAAAAATAACTTCATATTGTTTTGATAGATGCAGTGATTTTATATCAAAAATGTTATCCTACGCCATCAGTTTGATCATAACCATCTTGGCTTTATGGTATGTAAAGCAATACCAAAAATGGCAAAAACCTAAATTTCCCACATCCAAGCAGTGATATTAAAGTGGGGATTTTCATTAACTTAATGCATGTGAAATAACCTGTTTAGTCTACACTTATCATCCAACAACAAATAAGACAAATGAATAATGAATAATAGACTACCCATAATCAGTGTGAGGATGCTGTGAAGAATGTTTTTATTTTATGAAGACAGGTTGACAGGTATATTTATGTTAATTAATACATTCAAATGAGTGAGCACATTAGATGGTAGCCTATCAATTGATCTAGCCGGTGTCCCTGTTCCTAAGTTAAAGTAAAATCACAGAGAGATGAAAGAAAGGCACAGAGACATAACTCACATAACAGCCGAAACGATGCAGAGAGCTCCATGCTGTAACAGGAATGACTGACCCTGTTCTCACACGTATCTACTGTTCTCATAAGTGACGTAAATATCTAGTCTACTTGCTGTGGGCCCATTCTTGTCATACTTTCGGACGATGGACTTTTTTTTATTGCTGACCCTCCTGATGGTAAACACTGTATTCAAAAGAAACAAGATAAAGGAGTTGGACTGGATGAAAAAAACTGGGAGTGAACTCGATCTAGAACTAAGAAAATGTTTTTCTCGTACAAAAAAGACAGTCGGCTACCACTAAAACAAAAGAGCCTGTGTTGCATTATTCAGCTGTAGTAACATGGTATTAAGACAAGACAAGATTTGTACATGGATGTGATTGTGCAAACCAGGGCTCTAGCTTTGATATGATAAATCACTTAAGGAAAAAAGCAGTATTTTAGGTACATGAAAACATATTAGGTACATGACCATCAGAGATTCTTTTAGTACTTTTTGGCAGTGACCTTAGACTCATCAGTCTCTGAGGCCCTCTGCTGGCCATTAAAGATACTCTACAGCCTCCAGGTTCTCTTGGACTGACTTGGGTTTCATCTGAATCAACCTACCTGCTTACAGACTATATCATCCACAGTTGAAACATCTGTGGTACTTTTGTCCTTTCCCCCTTAGTCTGAAATTCATGTCACCTATTATGTTTTGGTCTCAGGTAATTCAGTTTCAATTATGAGGACCACCCAAGACAAAAGTTGTATTTTGTCTTGGGTGAACAACAATAAACAACAATTTGATAACTTATAAGGGTTTAGAGATGCTCTCTGCAAAAAAGTTGGTCTTCTGGCACAACTTACCCCATATGTGGGGTAAGATGAGCCTAGGCGGTGGGTAAGTTGGTCCAAAACAGAGATTTCAGCTAAAACATTTTTATTTTCTTAAAACAATAATTGAATTTCTAGTCAAACAGTAACAAACACCAACATTTAACTGAGAATTTGCCAAATAGATTAAACTGAACTGAACAGACAGATTTACCGTAGGCCTATAATTTTTTTTACCTTTGTTGCCTATTTACCTTTGAATTCGCCCATTTAATTTACTTAAATAAGTCAGATTAATTTGCTGCCTAGTCTCTTTAGCTCTTAGTACTAAGAAACTATATAGAATGACGTCACAAAATCAAGGCAAACTTAACAATCTTACAGATGCAATACAAGTACTAGTTAGCTAGTGGCTCAACTTAACCCAGCCCTGGTCACTCATCTTACCCCACAACCACTATTTTGAAAGAAAATGCTTCTTACAACAAGCTAAGGTAACATTCATGATTTTGTTTAGCCCTCATATCATAGCTTAAAGGTTGTATCAGTGATTGCAGGCCCAAACATAAATGATCACATTCATCTAATCTTTCCTAACGATCCTCTAGCTGCCCGCCCCATAAGCAGGCCGTCAAAAAACGTATCTGTAGGCAGCCTAGGGCTCTGAGATCTGCACACAAAAACAAATGCTATCAACAAGTGTTGCCAACCACTCAAAGGAAAAATAAAGTGTTCCAACCAATAACCAACGAGATGCATGTTTAGGAGAGTTTCAATTGCACGAGAGGGAGGGGGAGGAAGTAGCGAGCTAGCTCTCTGTTTTGTTTGAACATCAACAGAAGTGACGTTACCCCTCCATCGCTGAAACAACCTTTAAAAGGGCACCAACTGAGGCGTAATGCATCTGAATGTTGTTTTGTTCACATTTTCTCTACATCACCCTAATTCTGGACATGAATGGAATCCATTTGGAGAGCAAAAAAATCATATTTTCATTCATATTTTTTTCCACATTTGCCATGTGCTGTACCTTTCCACAGATTGTAAGGAATGATTCCCTCTTCCTTAAAATGTTGTCACATGATAACATTTGTTTATGGTGTCCTAGAAAAAAGGGGTGACTCATCTTACCCCAAAGCTCAACTTACCCTATAAGTTTGGGGCCCACTGGTTAGGGCTTCAGGTTGCCGGTTTGATCCCCGACCAGTAGGAAATCCATGGCTGAAGTGCCCTTGAGCAAGGCACCTAACCCCTCACTGCTCCCCGAGCGCCGCTGTAGCAGGCAGCTCACTGCTCCGGGTTAGTGTGTGCTTCACCCCTGTGTGTTCACTGTGGGCTGTGTGTGTTTCACTAATTCACAGATTTATTTTCCAAAGAAAAACATATGTCCAAATTATTGTCACTCATAAAATATCAGAGAAACAAAATGTAACTAACGTTTTCAATTTATATTCAACCTCTGAATGGACTTCGTTTTCACCTCAACGAAGGAACCAATCACAGAACAGAGGGAGGGCAGCAAGACGATGATGAGAAAATGAATGTCTAGTTCCCAGACCCCATCTCAATGAGATGAGGTCTGGCGTTAGCCAGGCTAATAACCAGGGGCCGGTTCCCCAAAATGTTCTTATCGCTAAGTAGTTCTTAACCAATTCCTTAACCTCTCTCTTAACGTTATGGCACGATTCCCGACACGTTCATACGCTAAGTATATCTTCTGTAAGTCACACGTTTGTAAGGTTGGTCTGGACCATTCGTAAGCTCTTTCTTAGCGTTGTTTGAGCTCAAGACAATAGTCGCCGCCACTGTGCAGCAGACTTTAGAAATCAGCGCAGCGCAGTAAGTCAAACTATGGTACAGTATGTTGACAATGTTGTGGCTCAATGATGATTTTATGTTATGGACATTTTAAGACTAATAATAAAATATGTTCGCAATGGATACAGGCCTACGTTTACTTTATTTGGTATCAGAACTAATGTTGTGGTAATTAGCCTAGGCTATTTCGTAATGTCATTAAAGCGTTCAAATTGGCAATCACTTTTGATAATTAAAAGCTGGCAAAGAATTTGCCTCTAAATGGATGTTAAGCTATTAAGGGAAAACTGAACCGTGTTTGCGCTGCGCTACCCGCCAAGTGCTGATTGTGGGATGGGCAACGTCTATAAGGACGCCCTGTTTGACGTTTGGGCGCTCTCTCGCATTCACTTCCCATCCGATCCCGTCGGCAGACAGCTTTGTGGTGCTGGGCAGCTTTGTGGTGCCTCGCTGGCACATCACATTCTTTGTTTAGCCTTTTGTGTAGATTTAGTTATTTTGTTCCCCAAGCACGTTCCTCGTATGGGATTGATCTTTGTTGTCTTTAGTTAATTCATATTTAGGTGGTATTTGGTGATGAGTTTTCACGTTATTTAGTTTAGGTTTAGTTCAGCATAGCAGTAAGCGGACCCGGTGTTACCGGATATACGGTTTCTGAGATTCTGAGTTTCCAGGGCGGAGTTTAGCGTGAATATTTATGAACGGAGGATGTCGTGCGCGAGTGCCTAGACGCCCATTGCTGAAGCGTGAATGAAATGGAACTGAAAATGTTGTCAAAGAAAATAGAAGACCACGGCGTTGTAACACGTTTTTGGATGTTGTCATGTGTTATTAATGGAAAGTATGACTATGTCGTGTTCGAGTATAGATGCAATTTGGCGTCAATGTTGTTATCTTGTGTCGCAGCCAGTGAAACACAACTTTGTGTCAGATTCAGTGGGTCGCTTACCATTAAGGATATTGGACCGTGGTAAAGTTGGTTTTATATTGGACGTTGGATATTCGACACATTCGAAAAATGTAGACTATAAGGGTCGAGTTTGTGTCAAACCAACTTTAATGTGTTTGAACAAGGCCTGCCTATATTACACAAAGCTTCTTTTGTCCAAAAACCCATGTTTTGATTTTATGAATTTTTTATGCTGATAAGAGATTTCAATCTTTTATGCGGCTTCACCTTTTGACTTATCCATACTAAAACACATCTCCTGAACTCGGCTTACTGCCCTTTCTAGTACACAAAGCTCCTTTTTCCCTAAAACATACTCTTTGATTTTATACAATTTTTAATGTTAAATGTTTCAAATCTATTATGCGGCTTGCCCTTTTGACCTACCCATGTCAAAACTCATCTGGTGAACTCGGATTACTGCTCTATATAGTACACAAAGCTTCTTTTTCCCAAAAACCCATTCTTTGATTTTTAGAAATATTTTTAATGTAAAAAAAAATGCTTTAAATGCTTTAAATCTATTATGCGGCTTGACCTTTTCACCTACCCATGTCAAAACACATCACAAAACACACTCAGCTAACTGCCCTTCATAGTACACAAAGCTTCTTTTTTCCAAAAACTCACTCTTTGATTTTATATGAATATTTTACTATTCAAAAATGCTATAAATCTATTATGCGTCTTGACCTTTTGACCTACCCATGTCAAAACACATCTGTTGTACTCAGCTAACTTCCCTTCATAGTACACAAAGCTTCTTTCTTCCAAAAACTCACTCTTTGATTTTATATTAATATTTTACTATTCAAAAATGCTATACATCTATAATGCGACTTGACCTTTTGACCTACCCATGTCAAAACACATCTATTGCACTCAGGTAACTGCCCTACATATTACACAAAGCTTATTTTTTTAAAAACTCATTCTTTGATTTTATATAAATTTTTTACTATTCAAAACTTCTATAAATCTACTATGTGGCTTCCACTTTCAACCTACCCATGTTAAAACACATCTGTTACACTCAGATAACTGCCCTTCATAATACACAAAGCTTCTTTTTTCCAAAAACTCCCTCTTTGATTTTATATTAATATTTTACTATTCAAAAATGCTATAAATCTATTATGCGTCTTGACCTTTTGACCTACCTATGTCAAAACACATCTATTGCAGTCAGGTAACTGCCCTACATAGTACAGAAAGCTTTTTTTTAAAAAAAAAACTCATTCTACTCATTCTCAGGCCTACTTGTATCTAAACATAGCATTTAAGCATTCTGCTGTTTGAGAATTAGACAGACGCACCCCGTGCTTTAAAGACAGTAAACAGCTGGCATGCATGAATACTGCTAGACATGAATGTTCCAGTCTGCTTTGATGCACGGAATTTATCGTGTGGTTTTCCTAACCCCCATTTGGTAAATAGATTATCACGGTAGATTAGTAGCCTATAGCAGAGAAGCTATGCCACCTTCATCAAAACCTATTCGAAAGCTATAGCAATGTTATGTCATTAAATACGATAAACAGTGATTCTGGAACAGATCTGCGTCTTCCTTATCCCGTTAATAAACATATTACAGTATGTAACCAATACATATTCCGTCCGTCCGAAAAAAAAAAGTTGCGCTAACTGTTCCAGTTTGTTACAAGCAGCATGGGCCGTCAGGCAGGTAGTTAACATAAAAAATGTTTTTGCTAGGCTAGCCTTCCTGCTGTGACATTACACCATTTGTACAAGACAAGTAGAGCTATTTTATCCAGAGTAATTTATCACTTACCACTATCTTGTTTTTTCTTGTCATCCTCTTCCTTTCTCTTCTTTCTTTTCTGGCTTCCGGACGCATAACTCCGCTTCATTATGACTGCGAGGTTTTATATTTTCCCGGCAGCAGAGATCAGAAACTTGGCTGGCTGGCTGCTGTCAGCGACTACTGAGAGGGGCCCCCTTGAGGGGGATCCCGGTATTGCCGGTAACAGTGTCGTTGCACTTTACTGCATTGACTATCAAAGGGGCGCTCACAGTTTGTCGTTGCATTTTATTCTTAACCAGTCGTTGTCTTGGGGCCCCTGGCCAGCTCGGGGCCCCAAGCAATTGCTTGGTTTGCTGGCCTTCTAGCGACAGGCCTGGCTAAGATCTATGGGTAAGCATATTGGGGAAGCGACCAACTATGGCAGCGATCCAACGTGTCCTCGTATTGAATCAAAGACGCCGGCCGCGGGGCCGTTTAGTCCATGTCGCTCCATAGCTCTTTTTTGTTGCTGTTGCACAAGTTATTCCGAAAGCTGCTCTCTCTGTTCATTGTAGATAGCCAGGTTGCTTTTTATTGAAAACATTAACCAATGGCAATCAATACCGCATTAAACAGAAGTAACTGCAGCTGCTTGCCAATCAATTCTAATTGTAAGGTACCTTACCATTAATATAAAAGTGTACATCATTTTTAGAAGTCGTTAAACCCATGTCAAGAAGCGGCACAAGTGGCACAACGGGATAAGGAGGGTGGATGATTAGCGAGGGATAGGCCTACCCGGTTAGTCTACCCGTCACAACATATCGTGTGAACATATACTGACAATTTGATAATTTAATTAATAGTCTATATTTTACTGATAACTTATATAAAATAAAAGTTACTGGAATAATTTGAGGAACGTGTTGTCTTTCTTAACGCCGTCAGGCACCTTCGCGTGAAGTGGAAAATCGATTCCTGAGCAATCGATACCAACTAATTCAGCACCTTCACTTGGGACAGCGCCTTTGTAACGTCGAACGTAAGAGGCAGCGTGTTAAGAAGCTTCCTAAGGGACACTTCGGGGAACACACTTAAGAACATAAACAACTTTGGTAAGATATATCTTTTGAGTCTTCTTAGTAGTCCTTCTTAGGACACATGTTTATCCTGCCCCCACGCACAGTGAGGAGGATGGTAAATGAGAGGCAAAACAATCCATTAGATATATAAAAACATAGCATCTTGGAGTCACCAAAAAGGAAAAACTACAGAAGTGACCTCCATGTAAATGTTATTTAAAATGCATGTTTATTCTGTCATTTAATTACAGATGTAAATGGGAATCATTTGCCAAAAATCAAATCAAGTTGCCATAGACAGACAGTATTTTAAGATAGAAGGCCTTCACCATCCTCGATACATTTTAATTATGTTTCTATCATTTAACTCCTTGATTGTGTTATACTCAAAACCGCCCCCATATTGGCCAGTTTTAAATTTTTGTGGTATCTTTTCAAAGTAGTGATCCCAGTGCCCACGCTTGTCTGCTCCAAACCCAAACACTCTGACCTGAAAAGAGAGGATGTTTCATTTATTTGTATACATCTGACTTTATTTAGAGGTATTGTCATAAACACCAATGCAGATTGGACCCAAACAGATAACATAGGATTTTCAAGTTAGGAAGTTTCTGTAATACGGCCCCTGGCCTTCTCCTGTTGGCATCATCCGGGATCTTCCTGCTGTTTGCCAGATTAGGGAATGGGGGCCTACGCCAAAGACTGTTATCTAACTCTAGAAATTTAACTCATTCATAGTGTAGTGGAATACTGCATAGTAGCCTAGTCAAGCAGGCAACCTTGATGGGGAGGGACGAGCTGATTGCTTGTTAGACTGAGGCTATTTAAGTCAGCCTGGTTCCTCCACTTGCAGGACATTTTCCCTCAATGGCATGCTAGCGCAAACGCTTTCACAGAGGTGAATGGCGGTAGGTAGCCTAATACTCTCTTCCATGTTCTGTGAATATAGATCGCTCTTCGTAAAGTAATCTTTCCCTTCATACAGGTCCCACTCGGTGTGCATCTACTGGCATTAGAGATCACTGAATTCGCTATGACTCCCTGGCGGCCTCCGCATTCGGTATGGGTAGATATTGACGGCGCAGGTAATATCTGCTTCATAAGGATTGCAGTGATTTAGTGTTGCCTAATTGTAATGTTGAACTGCCTTGCCCCATGTCAAGCTTATCTGGGTGCCTCTGTGTTTTAGGGGTGCCATCAGCTGGTTGCTGTTTTGCCCGGGTGTAATTGTGTGTAATTGTTTGCTTTTGTCTGCATTGGATTCCTCCCTCGTGAGGCGGTGATTGTAACCCAACTGTAGCGCATGTATGTATGTACTGTTTGTGAGCGGGTCAACTGGTAGCGTAGTCTCTTTTTAAATGTGTAGATACTGTTTCCTAGTTTGTGATGCTAAGGCCTCCTGGCGTGGCGCGCTGTCTGGTGGTGGGGGTGTTCTTGTAGCTAGCCCTCCTCTTCACTGTGTGTGTGCATTAGTGTGTAGTTGCACCTTACTCTTTGATCTCCACATTTTCTAGACTTGCAGTGTAGCGCATGGCGTGATCGTACCCACGAAACACCTGAGTGATTGCATGTGTTGCGAGGTCCCCTAGTGGTGAGTAGTTGACACTCCACCCTTTTCCTCACAGGCAGCGCTGCTTCTCCTGGAGCCTTGGCTAAATCCCTGGCTGGAAGACTGCTAGTTCTGTTGTAGCTGTAGCTATTTTATGTGTCGGTTGCACTGATCTGCTTTAATAATAAATTATTATATCAATGATTTATTCCCACAGCTGCTTCCAGACTACTTTTATTCCAAATTAATAAATGGTAGAACGAATAATTTCCGCCTCTGGTCTGCTTGTTCCTCCTCCTTTTTTTTATGTAACTGAAATGGTATGGTTTGAGTTTATATAAACACCCGTGTCATTCCGTTACAATAGCTTATTACTGCATTTCTATGTTTATTTATCCTATTCATGATTAAATCTTTATCTCCCGATTCTTTTTTGGTAGAATTAAGTACAGTATTCAAGGTAACAAGGACAACAAAGTTGGACAAAGTCTCTGTCCAGGGTACTGAAATGTGTCCAGCTGCACTGACAGTAATACACTGCACATGCAGGGACATAATGGACATAAATTCACGGTAACATTTTAGTTTAGGGAACACATGTTAACCATTAATTCATAACTAATATGTGTACTGTATGTATTTGTGTCTGGGCCCGGTTAACCGAAAGCACCGTAAGCCTAAGTAGGTCGTAAAGTCCCTCTTATGAACGTCTTAATATTTGTGGACTGTTTCCCGAAACCATTGTTGCTTAAGAACGTTGTGAAAACACTCGTAGATCAGCAATAAACCGTGAGTGTATCTCAAGAAGGCAATCCCGAACAACGGTTGAACTCCCATACTTATACCCCTCCAAAATGCTGACACAACACTACCTCGAACCCACAGATGGCGTTATGAAAGAATCGTGAATAATGTAATAACTAGATGTACCGCATAGCTGTACAAAATATGACCGCTGCTCAGTCCTGTACATCCGTTCCGCGAAAATAAATCACACTTCAGTTTGTCTCCCCCACTCTTGAAACTTTTGTGTATGCTTGTTTGGCATGCCTGAGTGTGTGTGTGCGGCTGCACAGAAAGTAGCCTACTGGTGCTGAAAAGGTGAATAGATTGTAGAATAGCCAAAGAAGATGTAGCATTGTTATAAAACCTTTGAAATCTCTAAACAATCACAAGTAGGGCAGTTCATCACAGTTCATCCATTGCAACTGGATTGATGAAAGGTCACTTACACCTGTAGGCTACATTGTATTTGGGAAAAGCAAAAGGTATCAGCATAATGTTTATTTATTTATTTATTTATTTGTTTATTTTATTTATTTATTTATAAACAAAAACATCTCTGTCAGTTCCATGCCGTTTTCAACAGCTATCAAAAACAAAGGTAATTTTTGGATGGATGGATTTTTTGTGAATGTTTCTTCTTCTACATAAGATTTTAGTCATCTTTAGTTCATGTAATACTTTATTGTCAATGCACAAATTAGTCTGAAACGTTATTGTTAATGCACAAATTAAGTAACAGTAGTCTGAAACGAAATGCTGTTTTACATCTAACCAGTGGTGCAAATAACTGACATGTCCAAATGGGCCTTGATGAAATGCGTCGCTAGACTGTTCATACACATTTTAACGGGCCAAAGTTGAAGAGCTGTTGTTGCGTTATTGTTCGTGCAAATATAGGCTGATTCATGTTCCCTTGCATTGTGTAACTGAGGTCCATGGCTAGTCTGGCTTTCACCAGACCAAGCTCAATCTTTTAAGAAATCAAAAAATAACTAGAAAATGTAATTTCGAGGAAATTACCAGTGCATGAAAATATAAACATACTGTATACTGTATTAACATAAAATGCAAAACAAACTTTTATTCGATAACAGTTGGCAGAAGTCATAGTTGATAACAACTGACCGTTGAAATGGCTGAACAGTTAAATAGTTGAGTAGTTTAAATAGTTAAATTATTTAATAGTGAATTATTGTAGTGAGGACATTTATTTTGAAACAGTTGTGGGCAGAGGAAATAGTTTAACAGGATCTGTTCAGGAGCCAGATTGTATGTTTAAAGCCTGAGACAGAGTATATAGTTTAAAAGTTAAATATAGATAGTGTAATTGATGTTGATAGACAGAAAGTTGAATGGATGTTGATAGGCAGATTGTTTAATGGATGTTGATGGGATAGTTTAATGGGTAGATGAGTGAATGGTTTGAAGAGGATGAATGGATAGAAAGTTGGATGGAATGTGCCTTATATCCTTGTAGAATGGAGATACACAGAGAGAGTTGGCCTAATTGAGCAGAAAGCAGTTGATACAGGTGCAATCAGTTTAACTAGCTTTTTGATGGGACCTAGTAGAGCAGCTGGAAGTTGATACAGGTGCAAATCAAGTTAATTAGCCCATTATGATGTCATAGTCCCCATACAAAGTCTATGGGGGGAAAATAAGCTTGTTTTTTATTAATATCTCAAAAAGTATAAAGTTTACAAAAGTGAAAAATACATTCCTCAAGTCTCCTTTTCAAGACCTACGTTACAAAGTTTGAACGAAGTTTCTACGTGAAACGGTTGAAGCTGAATTAGACGCAGAAATTTGGTGGGAAGAATAATAACTAGAAAATGTAATTCCAGGGAATTACCATTGCATGTAAATGCAAAAAACTGCTGTGTATAACATTACTTACAGTATGATTGATCAGACTTACAGTATTCTTGAAAACCACTTACTTGGTTAGATGTTAGAGTATGACAGGCAATACAAATAAATTGTCAATTCAATATTGATCAACATTCTTTGTTTTAATACAGTACTGCAGAAACAGCAGAATGATACTCAGAACACACTAATGAACAACCAATGCAACTTTGAATGCAAAAAAATCAAAGTTGTTGAAACCAATTTTAAAGTTAACCAATAATGATAAGGGAGAAACCAGATGTCTACTGAATTTGCATTCTTATAGAACTTGATGATGCCAATCATATTATCCTAAGACAGATCTATTTATAATTTTTAATTAATTAAAAAAAAAAATTCTGAACTGGCAGCAACAGCTAGAGGCCTCAGGTAATGATAATAGGTCAAATTTGATGGTGATATATACTGAAGAATAAAAGAGTCAGCCCTTCAGATGATCAGTTTTAGACAAAACTTAGGTTAGAATCTTATTTTTCACACAGCACAGCTCAGGTCTAAAAACAGAGGTCTAACAGCACAGCTAAGTTTCACAGATGTTACAGCACAGGTATGATTCAAAGGTATGAATGATTCACAAGTATACAAGTTCCATATAGTTAGTAGTCCTCACACAACAATATAGTTCTCAGAATGTCTCAGTGTAGATCTCAGATAAGTCTCAGTATGGTTAAATGGTATGTGCACAGATATGTTGAGATATGGTCACATGTGTGTAAGAATGTATGTTAGCAGGTATGTTGCTAGCAACATTGTCAGAGATGTATGGTTGACAGGTGTGCACACAGACAGGCACACACGTAGTGTCATACACGGTCATCACCACTGGGCTGGTCTGGAACCTAAAAGACAAAAGCAAACAAGTTTAGCAATTATACCAAAACAATACAAGGAATGTCTGCAATTGTACAACTGTTCAATACAACTCATTTATTTAAGTGAAGTTGTTACATTACATTAGGCTGACACATTTTTAACCTAATGACTAACATCGTAAACAGTTTAAGCTTTAAACAATTCTCTCAACAATTCTGGGACAATAAAAATAGGTAGAGTATAATCCAATTGCTGTACCATCAAGCTACTGGTAGTTAAGTTTAAATACTAGCCTATAGTATTAAATTGCAAACAAAGCAGAATTCTGTGTTTTATTGTTTTCAGTTTAAGAATAGTTGATAGCTAATCATATTTTTTTACATATAACGTTAACAGCTTAGAAAACTTTGCAGGCAATGTGTTTGTTGTTGCTGTTGATAATCATATGAGTAAGGACGGATCATTCAAGTATCTTGATAACAAACTGCTATAACTTGACAGCTTGCTAGGTCTGTCAGCCACATTTTTTCCTACAGATTACGATGTACTACAACTGGAAAGCTTGATTCACGTGCCAGGCGACACTTTATAGACCAGATCAATACGTAGGCCAAGTAAACATTGTAGCCTATGTTGACAACACAAACATTATAGCTCAACTTATGTAGTGTGTTTTAACAAGACTTTAGTCGTATGGTCATTTTCCTAACAGTTTAGTAGCCTATTCATGGCTTTCATAAGGTCCCTTTACACAGGAGTATTGCTTGATTGTATACACCTGTGGGCTACGTAAGAATCAGGAGCGTAGAATGAAAACGTAGCCTGGCCTATTTGATACACAGCGGTGTACAACATTAAACATTTGTTGAAATAAAAATAGGAGCATATTTGTCAGCTTTAACTAAAATGTGAACGGTAGAAGCTATAGCGTTATGACCATCAACAAGTAATGTTATTCATGCCATGAATGAAACCCATGATGGGTTTCATCAGGTCCCTTCACACAGTAGCCTAGGCTATAATCAAGCACCACGCAGTCTGCATTCATAATCTATTCTAGGTGCTTGATTCTATACACCTGTGGAAAGTGACCTGATAGAACCAGGTCACTTTCACTATAGGGAGGTAAAGTAATCTCATCGCCATCTAGTGGTTGCGTTCCTAGAGTTTAGCGGAGGGGATGGGATTTTTTTTTAGAAAAAATATATCTCGGTGCACATTGGGATCTTAATTTAATGCCTTCCATATGTTAGGCACTGGGGTCACCTCTATTGCTTCAAGTGGTCATACCTTATTTTTAGGATCAGTTGAATTGTTTTGAGTTTTTGTCGTAACATGGTGATAACAAACTACAGTTGCATGTGACGTCACAGGTTTGGGCGCTTAATCTCCAACTGATCAATACAGCAATTTGCTTAACTGGCTTACATATTTTTGTAATAACGGAAGGTGATGTAAACCGCGTGGTGATAACCTTTATGTCTGGATAACTGGTGTTGTGCTTCTACTCACATGAAGAGCTAGCAGTAAGTGTTAAGTGGCAATGCTAACCAGGCTAATAAACAAACCATGCTTCCGTGAGTAACGTTGAATGGTAAAGTCACGTGGCTTTTTTGTAGTTCGTTTATGAAACAAAAGGAGCAATTTCGATTTTTTTAAATAAGACAAAATATGGTCTGACATTTTCACAGTTAGAAGATTATTACTGTATAGACACTGAAAAATATTTTTGGTGGATAAGATCGCTGATTTGGCTTCACAGTATTTAAAAAAAAAATAGGTCTATGGGACTTAACATTGGAGCTGCTCTTCGATAGGAACGCAACCACTTGGGGCGCTGGTTTTCACTTTCCCTCCCTATTAAAGTTTTGCACCTACGTCATAATGTCATGTGACCGTTTGTTTACAACTAGAGTGGTAGGCAAGAATGGTAGGCAAGGCACTGCAGAGAGTGGTAGGCAAGCCTACAACAGTCGGTTGCATAGGCTACACATAGTTACAAATAGCTTCAAAATTGAAATTATAATATCAAATATTGACCGGGATGCCGACCACTTGTGTAGGCCCTAACAGTTGGTTTTACAATAAGAAGCAAAAAGGCGACGAACGACCGTTTAGCCTACCTATCCTCGTGGTTGTGGAGGATGATCGTTAGCAGCTGTGAAGTCTTTTATTCTCAAGATAGCCTAATGGTGTAGCCTACTGTCTACGAAGACGTAGGCTAAAATACTACTATCTACAGTCATCCAAAAATGAATTGCCAGAGATAGGCTATGAAGGGAAAAAGTGCAGCATTTTAAACATGGCAAGATTATTTTTACCGGAACAGTTTGTTCTAATTTGTCTCGTGAAATCCGTGCTTGTGGACATCAGTCACCTATCTTCTGTCCTTCTATTTCAAGTTATCATGAGTGTCATTTGATTGTATAATCACAACAAATGCTAATAAATGAAAACAGAATAGGCTTATGTGCTATAGGCTAACGTTATAGGTCAGGCTAACTCCCGTATGTCAAAATAAACTGATGCGTTAAAAGGGTATATTTAACAGCCAGAATTTCGAAACTGTTGTCCGGTCCGTTAAGTGAAAAATGTTGCTGTAGACTGTTTGGACAGCAAAGAGAGATTACAGCCTAATAATAAAAACAGCTGCTGGAATTCATTTCTGTGTGGGCCTGAGTTATAATATATGACATAATGTAGTACATTTTCATTGTGTGAAATTGTGCAGCAGCCTGCACAGCGACAGCAAAGAGAGAAGCGCTGGCTGCACGCGCACGTCACTTGCATGCGCATGCGCAAACGCGCCCGTTGCGGTCAGGGGGAGGGGGGGGGGGGGGGCTTTTTTGATATTGTGCACAGGGGCCCATATTTGTTTAATCCGTCCCTGGGTAAACTATAGTCTTGTCCTTGTAGGAAGCGTATTGTCTTCCCAACCCACTTTAGATTAACTTCCAACAAAACTAGATGTACCGCGGAGCGGTACATAATATGACCGCCGCCCAGTCCGGCACATTTTTTCCACAAAAATAAGTCACACTTGTCAAATTGTGTTCATTTCCTACTTTGTTCCTGCTTAGCTTCAGTAATTCAGCAAAGTCAGGGTGCTGGTCTGGCTGCTGGCTAAAAACAAAAGGTGGAACTAGTCTAGAGCCTCTGAGAACAGGTGGCTGTGCACCAGAGCTTTGAGGAGACAGTGACAGATCACAAACAAAGCTATTTTTGTCTTTATTTGTTTTGTTGGAAAATACCATTTCAGTGTCGGAATGTTAGGGAGACATGTGGCTTGTAGAAAATGGGTTCAAAACTTACATCGCTGAATGTAGGGCTAAGGGATTGGTCATATTCCGAGAATATGTTCATTTCTCCCATAGGAATACATAGACACTGGACCTCCCGCTAGACTCCTAAATGGGCGTGACAGCTTCGAACCCCACGTCACAATGTGCCAGAATTTACCCTCTTATGAATCGTCTCGCTTTATCAACCGTCTCTGCTTTAAGCATACAGTCTCATTCTCTTAAGACTACACATATTGTTCAACTGTTTCCTCTGTCCACAACTGTTTCAAAATAAAAGTAATCACTACAATAATTCCCTATTAAATAATTTAACCATTTAAACTATCCACCTATTTAACTGTTCAGTCAATCCAACTATATTAAACCTCATCTACCTAGCAAATATTTTAACCATTTAAACTATCCACCTATTTAACTGTTCAGTCATTCTATATTAACCTCATCTACCTAGCAAATAATTTAACCATTTAAGGTATCCACCTATTTAACTGTTCAGTCATTCTAACTATATTAAACCTCATATACCTCTCAAATAATTTAACCATTTAAACTAACCACCTATTTAACTGTTCAGTCATTCCAACTATTAAACCTCATCTCCCTAGCAACCAATATAGCAACCATGTCAAATACCCTAGCAACAGCCTAGCAACCACTTCCACAGTTACAACCTAGCAACCAATATAGCAACCAATGAGTTTAACCTAGCAACCAGCATAGCAACCACCACAACTAACCTAGCAACAGCCTAGCAACCACCTGAAGTACCCTAGCAACAGCATAGCAAACACCATTACTACCCTAACAACAGCCTAGCAACAGCCTACCAAACACGTCAAATACCCTAGCAACAGCCTAGCAACCATGTCAAATACCCTAGCAACAGCCTAGCAACCACCTCAGTGTCAACCTAGCAACCACCACAGCAACCAACAGGATTACCCAAGCAACCAGCATAGCAACCACTTAATTTGGCATAACAACCAACATATGTACTCTAGCAATACTATTGTAACTATATCTGCATTATTTGTTTTTACTCTGTATGATATTTTACATCATATTTTTTGCATTTTCATGCACTGTATTTCCTTCAGGAAATGCTTTTCTAGTTTTTGACTGATGTCTTGTACCTATTGGTCTCTCGATGTAGAGTAAATAAATGGTCAATACCTATTGTTGTGTCTCGTAGGCCTACTCTTACTCAGAGGTGAAAAGAAGAGATAGGATGCGAACTCCGGCCAAGCGCACAGTGCACCGACGCTCTGCCACGAGACAGTTTCTTAAAACTTGTGATACCCAGTAATTCATCCAGGCTATATATTTTTTCCAACATAGATATTTAACCCAAATAATGACTAATATTGGTCGGCTTAAGTTAACTTTTTTGTATGCTTGCAATAGGTTTAGGTTTTTGCTGATGGAAATGACAATGCCAGCATTAATCACTCGGTTTAAATTAGAAAAATTTCGACATAGGCCGTGACAGGACATTTCTAGGGGGTGGGGTATTACACGTTGCCATTGTTTCCACCAATGATATGCATCGCTGCATCATCAACAACGTTGTTGGAACTACGGTGTTCGAACGTCGGAGGTAGCGAATTGCAACACAGGTACGATGCTTTTTGGAAACAGGTGTAACGTTGTTTGGTCGCAAGTTGTGTCGTACCACGGTGGTTGAGCAACGTCGTTGCTAACTTTTCTAGAAACGACCCCCAGGTTAGGATACAACGCAATAATGCAATTCAGCATATTTGATGAAAGTTCTCTGATATGCCACAATACACGTATTTTATAGTGCACTTTCTTTAAAGAGAAACTGAAGATGATAAAGCTTAATGTTTAAAAAACCTAAAACAAAAGATTCAGGGCTTTTGAAAAAGGATTTGGAAGCCACCCCTTCACTCCACATACAACAGCACACACCACATGTGAGTGCATTGTTGGATTATGAACAGAGGTGGACAAAGTACACAATTCCTTTACTTAAGTAAAAGTATAGATACACCATGTCAAATATTACTCCAATGCAAGTGGAAGTTGCTAAGTCTGATTTTTACTTATAAGTTGAAGTACAGTTTGCTTTTAAAAATGCTTAAGTATTCAGAAGTTCAAGTATTCCTTTTTATTGTATTGAAATGTAATGTTTATTTGGTCATTAGGGTATACATCCTTTGGTCGGTCATAGGACTTGAAGAGACCTTTAGTTCCTTACATCCAACAAAAACATTTAGCTTATTTCCATAACCAACTGTTCAAATGGATGCAATAATATCATTTAAATCATTCTGTGTTCACAAATCTAAAACATTTTCACTGCCGAATACAAAACCAGATAACTCAATTATGAAGAGATTATTTATGGTTTAATAATGTAGGCTAAAGATCTAGCTATGTGGTCAATGTCAGGGGATTGTCTAATTTCATTCCAATTTCACAATGATCATGAGGATAGCCTGGTTAGAGGAGAACTTGGCAACTATTTCAACTTAATAAACCTGTTTAGAAATCATTTGAATAGTTAAATGACCTGCTCCGGTGAAAATGGTGACTTCCCCTGTTTCTCTAGCGTCCCCTGGTGGAAAACCAACCTCGCAACATTGGGACTATGGTCCCGGTAAGAGAGGGGAGAAACAAGAAATTTGTTTTAAATGTGTTTCTTACCTTGTAACATCCACATTGTTCTGCTGAACTTATGCTAACGGTTTTGCTAGCTTGTAAACAAATCCATGTGCATTATCGTTTATTTTTTTTCCACAGTTTTAAATAGCATAAATAGCAACTTCTCCAGCAGAGGGGGAAATATAGCTAATCCTACCAAGGGGGACTTTAACACCAGACCACTTCTCAAATCACAATTGCTAACAGGTTCGCCTAGGTTCTCCCAGGCTACATGGAGGATGCTCTGATGAAGAACCTGTTGTTACCATCGTTACCACAGCCAATTCAGCCATGTTCAAATCAATTGCACTATTGAATTTAAAGAATTAAATGTGGTTAAAAGTAACGAGTACTTCATGCTCATATTTTTTAAATGTAGTAGAGTCAAAAGTACAATATTTGTCTTTCAAGTGTAGTGGAGTAAAAGTCACAAGTTTCCAAAAATATTAATACTCAGGTAAAGTACAGACACTCAAAAATCATACTTAAGTAGTAATCAAGTAAATGTACTTAGTTACTGCCCACCTCTGATTCTGAAATGTCACAGAACTGTAGGTGTTTGGGCCCATCATCACCGCTTGTGGCTATATTTATTCCTTTGTGTGTGCGTGTGTGTGTGTGTGTGTGTGAGAGAGAGAGAGAGAGAGAGAGCAAACAATCAATGTTGACTTAGGCATGAACATTTGCTTTTAGACATGTTTGTAGACTGACATTGAAAGAAAAAAACACTGGAAAGATGGATGCTTTTTTTTACAGGCAAGAATACTATAGTAGCCAACATTTACTCAACAACAAGCCTCAGAGCAGCTGCAATACTCCCAATTATTATTCTTATCCACAGCTGGGCTTGTAGATAACAATAATATAGTATAGTATAATATAGGATGCACAAACAGTAAACAGCCAAAGATTCCCTTCCATAGTAAATCATATGAGACTGATGTCTACATGCTTCATGTAGAATAGCTTTGGTTTAGATGCATTTGGCTCCTGGGTCGGTCAGCTCCCCTGGTGCTCGTAAAATGTTGGGAACAAGCTTAAGGTCACATTCTGGCCTGTCTGGTTGCAACATCATTCAGTCAAAAACGTTAATCAAGATTTTCCCGCCCCCTTAAATGACAGTAGGCCAGGCCTATAGTCTGAGTTCATGACAGAATAATAAGGAGAACCTGGTTAAACTGGAATAATTGAGCCTGAAGAATATGATGTGCTGGTTTCAGAGCAAGGGTGAGTTAGTCTACTGATCACATATTTACATATATTTAACGGTTTACACCCTACCTCAATTTCCATCAGTGAAAATGTTCAACAAAAATATTTGACTATTTGTAGTATTTTAAGCCACCACTAGATGGAAACCACGATGTATAGGAAGTCATTTTGTTGACATGCATAGGGCCTGACTTTACGGGACGTTTACTGACATTACGGGTGGCAGGACCTTGTATGATTTTCTGTATGCTATAAGAAAAGAACAACGAAGACACATACCGGTACATACTTAGAAATGTAGCCTACAATTCGTATACCCTTATCATTACTAATTTAAAATATAGCAAAATATATCTTCAAATTTAGAACAATTAGCTTATGCTGAACAAGACGGGGTAGGCCTACATAAAAAAAAAAATCATTGTGTGAAAAGAAATTTCACCGAATCTTTAATGAGCAGGGCCATAGACAATTTGTTTCATTTTGTGAATACATTGAATAACCTTATAGGCCTATTGCCAATATGTCCGTAGCCTATTGCCTGAGACGCAAACTAAAATGCAGGTTGCTTGTAGCCTAATGAAAACCTCTCCAAAACGAAGGAGATTAAAACTGAAGAATGACAGAAAATGGCAGACTTAGAGAAGCAATAAAACAATTAATCCTAAAGAAATTTTCTAAGTGATCATTTGAATAATTTCAGCTAATAGTTTCTTATGACTGTCTGAGGCGTCTGGTTTGCAGGTTATGAGGTTAACTGTATAGGCCTACTGCTATTAGGCCTGTGTGCAGTTAAACGTTGGGCACACATTCGAGGTAAATTGCAAATCCGCAATTCAGTCTGTGTTTTGGGTTCATGTTTTAACGGGCCTCGGTGAAATAAAAGTTACTTAGGTAAGTTAGGACTACTTTATAAGTTCGCTTTCAGTGTTTTCTGATCACTAAACAACTATAAGAATTATAGGCTATATAGGCCTAGGCCTATTTCCAAAATATTACACAGGCCTATTTAGGCTATGTGATCATTCTGGAGCGTAGCTGAAGATTGTTGTATGACATTTGATTCTTGTGTTTTTTTATTGATAGATAGCCTACACACACGCACACGCATACAGATGTGTTTGAGGGAAAGTAGACAAAAAGTTTAACATATCCATCATTACATCTGGCTAGTAAGGCACCTGCTGTGTCGCTGCTGCCCGATGTATTCCGGTGTTAAATTTTACCACCTGCTAATATGGGTTTTGCGTCCTGTTATTATGGCAATTAATTGCTGTTGTAGCCCAGCCCTTGGGACAGCGCTAGACAACTGTATAATGTTCTAGCAATGGCAGGCTCTGGGCTGCATCAACAGCGATGGGTTGCTGTAAACAATGCACAACTGATCACTACAGGGACATCGAAGGCCTAATCGGGAAAAGCTTTTTTTGCACGCCGCGGAGCAGGTCTGTCACAAGAGTAGGCCTACCATTACAGAGAGTGCGCAGTTAAACAGCATTAACGGGATGCCTGCCAAGATACTGGGAGAAGAAACAGTAATGGTTTGTTATGATGACCTTTTTGCGTTTCCATTACTCTTTTTCGTATTTAACATGGCGACCTGGGGCACTCCATGAATTTGATTTAACCCTGTGTACATTGACCTTGAGTAATTAGAGGACCTTTCTTCCATGACACTAAAGAGCACGAAGAGCAGCTTTAATCTGTGCTGAGGCTGTTTTTATGTAAACAAAGGGCCTGTTAATGTACAGACATGGGACACCATCATATTTAAAAGCTTCCATTAAAGAGCCCCTCGGACTGTTCAAAAGAAAGGGTAGGCTAAGGCGAATGTCATTAGGCTTTCTCTCTTTTATTCATCTCATGTTCTTATAATAGTTTGTTAATATCCTTCTTGAAGATGAATCAGGAACGTTTAGCCTGTCCATGCAAGCCAAGGATAGTGTGTGTACGTGAGAGAGAGAGGGATGTGTATATGTGTATGAGAAATCATTTGGAGAAAAACGTTGTCTTCAAGTGGCAAAAGCACATTTTCTTAAAAAGAGTAATGCACATATTTGTAGACTGACATTAGAAGATGAAAATAAACTGAAATAATAGACAATTTGGAGCAATTCAGTGAGGAGTTTGCTCTTACCTATATCTGTACCTTTTTCAAAGATACAAGTAGGTCTACAGAACTATTTGGGAATAATGAGAAATGATATATTATAGACACTGAAGTTAAGTTCCGTTTAGGCCTGGTCAATATTAATCTCCATATGTGACAACATGCACGTTAGTCATGTTATGTTTTTAGTCCCTAATTTTGTCTGGTAGCTTTTTCATCAAATGCATGTTAAATAATGTAATTATTTATATTTGACAGATGGTTCCAGTGACTGTCATAAAGTCCTGATCCCAGTTGCTTGAGCCTGTCCCAGAAGCCTGTGTGGAGTAATCCTCAGGGAAGCAATTTCTTGGATATGGAAAAAAATATTCCATGAGGTTACCATATTTTCCCATGATCGGTAGTCAAGCATTATGATATTTCACTTTTTATGATTCCTGCATGATGGACCTAATCTCTTATGAATGGCAGCTGGGGCTTTCAGTGCACAAATCCAAGAGCTCCACTTAGCAACAGGTCACCATGGATGACTTCAAATATCTAGAAACAATAACAAACATTTAAATCTCCCTGGGCCACACTGCAGGAGATGATTTTACCATTGCAAATGAAACTTGATTGGCTCTTTTCCTATATAAGCTCTAATGCATGATTTCAGATCACAATTCATGATCAATGCTTTGTTTTGCATCTTACGAGCTATATGAATGTTCAAAAGTTTTTTGTTTTTTTTGTCTAAAAACATTTTAAACATTCTTCAATTAAAGTGATGTTATTGAGAAATCTCCTTTACAGATATACTATATTTATATTTTCATAAGGTCCAGTCCGATGTATTTTATCGGTGCCATTTTCAATTGGATTACAGTTATATTGTCTTCATATTATTTCAGCCAAAAGGTTTATTATTTTTAAAAGGTAGGAAGGCAGTCAGGGAAAATAACCTTCTGTTGATGGACATGAGATGAAGCCTTTACCTCATTTCAACCTGGGTAACGAGGTGAAATTTCAAAGGTCCTGCCCATTTGGTTTATGGTTTTCTGTGCTTAATCTTTCTTTGCCTAATCTCTTGTTTTGCTGTGCCCACACTTGTTGACCAGCATCCCACAAATCTTAAATTGCACCTTTTTGTTAACCAGACAATATCACACAATGTATTGTCACTTGATTGACAATATCATACAATGTATTTTCAATCTCTCTCTCTCTCTTTTTTTTTTTTTTTGGTGTTAAGGGAGGTCACCAAAAACCATGGATTGTTTTTCAGGCTTGGGATATTGTCTGAGATGAAGGTATAAACACCAGAAGCCTTCAGTAGTTAATTCTGTCTCAGTGGAAATGATGGCACTCTGCCATAGAGAACGTGGGTCACAATGCCGCAGGCCCATTAAATCTGCAAAAGTTCCTTCCTCAGGCAAACATTACCAGAAATAGTCATCTTGGCGGGAGGTGCAGGTCCGCTGTAGGGAATAATAATTCTGGGTGTTTAATAATGGAAATTATTTAATTGTGTCCAAGTCTTGATTCAGAGTCATTGGCCATAGGGTTGATTGAATTTTCCTGTGCTGTTATAAGTTTCCTGAGGATAAAATAACAGAACAAATTCGAGCAACAACAATGTGTGTGTGTGTGCGCGCGTGTGCGTATGTGCACGTATGTTTCTGTGTGTGTGGCAGCTGCTAGCTCAACCCCAGTTGTATCTATGATGTGTGACTCATTTATGGATCATTGTATCCTTCAGGCTTTGACCCTCCACCCTCATAGAATTAAGAACAATGACTTAACAATTCATGGAGAGTTGAGAGTCTTATACCTATGCTAAAAATATGGCAATCAAATAGATTTTGATCAGACAGGTAAGGTATAGAAGAGTCAACTTTAATGCATTAACTTTGACAATGGAACTCTAAATTTCAACTCAGGCCAGTTGTTAAAACGGGACTACTCTGCACTCTGTCATAATTTCAGAGACGCAACAGTAGACACATTTTACAATGATCAGTAGCACAAGCAAAATGAGAAGCAATCAAGAGCTAGTATGTCATGTAATGGAGTGGCTGATACAATGACTTAAGTACGAAACAACTCAAGATGTTGGTGTTATTATGCGCAGATTGGGGGGGGGGGGGGGGGGGGGGGTCCAAGTAGGCTACGTGGTTTAGTGACTAACAGGGTAAATTAACTCAGTTGTAAAGTAGGAGAGCTCTGGTATAGCCTAGCCTACTTAGTTTCTTATGGAAAATGAAGCCATATGGCTCCTCTATTAGGACGTTTCCCAAACGTCACCAAGCTTGTCACTAAACCACGCAGCCTACTTGGAATATCCCCCTGATGTGATTGGTTCTAGTCGCTACTTATTTGCTTCGGCCAATCACATTAAATTGATGTGAACAAGCGCGAACAAGCCACGCAGAAGGGCCCACTGCTTTCTTCAGCATTAGGCCTTGGCTTTGGTATTTTTCATTATTGAAAAGAAAGCACTGATGTGTAAACTGCATGTCGCTGAGTATTTTATGTTATGAAGTAAATATCATAGCGTGTCTAAATCGACATATGTTAATGTTAGAGGATTTTTATAAGCTTTCCGCACTAGTGGCACCTGGAATAATTGGTGAGAGCTTAGCCCCCCCCCCCTGCGTAAGCCGACATCCTTTTCCTCTGCCTTGTTTCTCCGTCGAGAGCAAACGTTACATTTCATCTCTAAATTTAACCCGGAAAAGTGTCACTCGAAAACACCGTGATAGGAGGCAGCCAGGGTCATAGACTCATCCGGCTATGAATCAGCCGGTCAAAGCAGCAGTGGGAGAGAACCAACCTATTGATATTTATAGCGTCTTTAGAATTATTTGCGGGTCAACTAATAGTCCCAATGGAACAATAGCTGCCGTTGTAAAGGTGCTTATAATGATTCATTTTACGCCCCCACAATACCGGTGTATTATCTTTGTCTGAACACCAATATTTTTATTTTCCAAAATGAAACATAAATAAAACAATAACCACAAATTAATGTAGTATTATGGATGTCATGGTCATGGATTTGTATTATTATTATTATTATTATTATTATTATTATTATTATTATCGTTATTGTTGTTGTCATCATTATTATTGTTTATGTTATTGTTGTTGCGAGAATACTATTGACGCTCTCGTCAAAATTATGATCAATCATCAATAATAACCATAACAGTATCATATCTATAATCAGCTTCTCTACGACCGTTGTCTTGTGCAAGTGCAACGTCTCCAAATGGAAGAAGTATCGCCTCTGAAGTTAATTGTGTTTTCGTTGTAGAAGGGAATAGATTTCCTCTGTTTATTATGAGCGAGAGGGCGGATTTGCGTCACTGTACAACTTGCAGGTCGAGATAAAGTTGCACAAATATTGAAAAAAGGAAGTTCTAACAGTCATTATAAAAATTCCCCCCCTTGACCGGAAGAAATAAGGATTTCTGCTGTATCCTAAAATACTAAAACAAGTGCTATTTTTGGACAGATCTAGCAGGCGTATCCGCTCATTTAGCGCAAATCAGGGCCCATCAAAAACAGGATGACCTGCATCTAATAAACCCGAGTTTCCTGCACTCAGAGGCCCCTGTTGTGAGGAACCTATCACAATTCTTAGGTAGGCTATTCTTCTTAGGCAACGTTGCATTCAATTATGATGACGTTTGGTTCAATATTAATGACCGTATAGCATTGAATGACCAATGCAAGCGGTGCTCCCGAAAGGAGTTGAAACCACTTGACACTGACAGTAATTGCATATGGCTAATGATATCCAGACTGTTGCACAAATCGAAGCTTTGCTCGAAGATATCCTATGTCACATTAAACCCATAGGCTACTGATGTTATTTCAGTGCGTGTCCATGATGTGAAGATGAAAATCAATGATGCGTTCGAATAGACTTACACATATTTGCCACGTGAGCATATCCTCGCTGTTCGAAACACACATAGACATAGAAATAGAAATATACATGAATACACACAGACACACACAGACAAGCACACACACACACACACAGCGAAAGAGTGTGTGTGAGAGAGAGCGAGCGAGAGACAGAGAGAGAGAGTGATGCTAAACACAGAGAACCTAGGCTATAGAACATACCTTAGTATGTTAATCAGATCTTAAAGTTGTTTGTAAACAAAAACATACCTCTCTGTCACATACTTACAGTAGAACACAACAGAGCACCAGTTAATTTGTTTTTATGGAGTAGCATGGAATACATGCGCATCCTTGCGCGCTGCTCTCATTGGCCCATTGCGCAGCCAATCAGTGCACATGTACAAACTTTCTTGTAGAACTACTTGGATCGGAGTAAAGTTTCATACTAGTTTGAGAAATCTCCAACATATGTAGGACTGCCACATACGGTTACTCTATTTGCCATTACATGCGGACGCTTTCTAATATCACTGTTCCAGACAAACAAAGTGTTAAGTGGTCAGGATGTACACCGCCGGACTAAATCCGTTTTATGCGTCCAATTTCAGCCTTTGGTCAGCATACTGCTCCGGTGGTTTCGCAATGGATACCATGAAAAAACCGTCATTTTGTATAGCAGATATTTTACATGTCGGCGATACGGACAGTCTTCCCGGATCATCAGCACTGATGGCTCATGTAGGACCCCGTACTCAGATCCACTCCTCTGGATCCCCTTTGCGTCCTTCTCCGGTGGCGCCGGAGGCGACTGTCTTCGGTGCAAGAGGCAGTCCTGCATCCCCTTATCACAGGCATGGAATACACTTAACCGCGGTCTCCAGAACGACGCTCAACTCCCAGCAAGCACCGCCACCATCAAGCAAGGATCTCAAGTTCGGAATTGATCGAATTTTGTCCACAGACTTTGATCCAAAAGTAAAAGAAATGTCGTCATTACGAGGTAAGGCAGTATTCGTTTAACTTTATCTGTGAATTCCTTTGGCTGTGACATGCCTTCCATGACATTTGTTTTCTTGCATTTGAAATGGAAGTTCTGTCTTGCATCAAAAGTTATAGATTTACATTCTGAAATATTTCATTTAATTAAAATTGTAATATTGATATGCAGAGTGTCAGAGTTGGCAAAACATAAGGTCAGGCTAGACACAACTTTCACCCTCATAATTGGCTTGCAGTCCTGTGTGGTTTTATGAGAATGTCAGGGCTGGTTGACCCACACACGAAATTCATTTGACCTTTCTCTCGTTTTATACCAGATCTCACGTCTATTGTTAGCTCTAACCGACAGTCAGCAGTCCATGTCTCCGTGCA
This sequence comes from Alosa sapidissima, assembly GCF_018492685.1. Taxonomy (NCBI): domain Eukaryota; kingdom Metazoa; phylum Chordata; class Actinopteri; order Clupeiformes; family Clupeidae; genus Alosa; species Alosa sapidissima. Next base: position 30,035,801 of record NC_055962.1, on the reverse strand, counting down.
ACCTCCGGCGAGCCAGTACTTCGCATCCCTAGATCCGGTGATGAACGACGCGTCGTCCAGGATGAGTTCTTTAGGCAACGCAGCGAGGCATTCAGGGCAACATCAGTTTCAGGACTCCTTTCCAGGTAGTGTAGCCTACTACACACACTCGATTATCATCAAGGCCAAATAGACACCTAGCTTAGATTTGCGTCCTATCACGTATTTATATTTCATTAAAGTAGGCATTTGTGCGCATTGAACAAATGAACATGGGCCTAGACATTTCAAAGGGTATGACTCCTGTTCTTTACCATGCATTTTTCCTTACCCACACAGGGCCATATGCTGTTCTTACGAAAGACACCATGCCACAGACGTACAAGAGAAAACGATCTTGGTCCAGAGCTGTGTTTTCCAACCTTCAACGAAAAGGTCTTGAAAAACGTTTTGAAATACAGAAGTATGTCACCAAACCCGACCGAAAACAGCTTGCTGCGATGCTAGGCCTCACCGACGCTCAGGTATGTCATCATATTGAGAACAGACAAGCACATATCACTGATACTTTCATTTTACCATGGCTTGTATTTTAATGTTTGAAAAACCTTCTTCGAGCTGAGATAAAAATGTAACTGGGCTATCGATAGGGGAAGTGGCGGCACACACCCAGCAATGTCAGTATGTCGGCCAACATTACAAAAAAGTTGCGAAATGATGAGATCTGGGGAAATGAAAGTCGATTATACTAAATTATAGCAAACGGAATAGGGGTCATATAGGGAAATCCTATTTCATAAGGTTGCCCGTCAGCCTACTCGAGAAGCAAACGGCCTTTAAAAAAAACTGGGGAAAATATAGGCTAATTCAAATTAATTCAGATATAATGTCAGATACGCCATTAACCATTAAAACATTAAAGCGCTGCATTTGTGAGTTTGGGGCCTACACAATGACGCGTGCACACACTCACAATGACACGCGTGCACACACTCACAAACACAGACACTGACAGAGAGAGAGAGAGAGAGAGAGAGAGAGAGAGAGAGAGAGAGAGAGATGACACTCGTAGCCACAACAGCCTATCTAACTGTATTGTTCTGCATGCGCAGAGCCAGACAGACGGTTCAACCCACTGCTATGTCTCCTCAGGTCAAAGTTTGGTTTCAGAACAGAAGAATGAAATGGAGACACTCAAAAGAGGCACAGGCACAGAAGGACAAAGAGAAAGAACAGCCAGACAAGGCGCAGACAGAGAGCGATCAGAAGGAGCACGAGGAATCCGACTGCGAAAGCGAACATAGCGAGTCCGACTTTGAGGAAGGACCCGAGGACAAAAGTGACGTCGACATCCCAGAACACAACAAGACCAGTGTGATCATCAGCGGGCCTCCGTCCGGGATGAGTGAAGACGCGACACCAAGCAATGCGCTCACAGAAACAATGGGGTCGGCGCAAATCTTACTATGAACACCACGCTCTTTTAATACAAGAGCGCAAGAACAAGACTGCTAATTTAACACAAATGCTGTAGTCTCAAAGTCGAGATTACAAGTGAAATGTGTCTTACAGTAGCGCCTCCACTGTGTTAAATAATAAGAAATGTCCAATTTTCCCTCCTTCAACCCCACAAGTAGGACTATGAAGTACGATGTCTTTGACTTTTTTTCCTTTAAAAGGAAAAAGATATTGCTCTTGTGAATTATCCTCTGAACCACTTACTGAACTTTGAAAATAGTCTATTTACACAATGTAAATGTATTGTCTTATACTATTTGTTAATTTGATTTGTATGATATTTTGCCTATAATTTGCACTGAAAATAATGTAAATTAAATGTTTCTTAAATGTAATTGTTAAAATCGAAGTCATTAAATATTTCAATGCAAATATCCGGCCTTTGCCTCATAGTCTATTTGTTTCATTGTTTGACATGATGTTGATTCAACAGCTTTTAGGAAAATAGCTTTTGTATTGAATGGTGACGACCATATCAACACCTTATCATATTTAATTGTTCAAAGCTGTTTCATATAGGCTAGGCTTCAGGCCTTTAACTAAAAATAAATAGCTACTTATTCATGTTATTTTTAGAACTTATCTGACGAACCAACACATTTGGTTGGCAAAATGTAGCCCAATTGTGGTTCTCTACATCAGGTTTGTAAATTAATCGATTAGGCTAAGTAAAATTCTCTTGCGCTTTCACAAACCCATTGGTTAATATGCTTCTGGTCTTTTAATTTTATTGAGATTAGCCTAAAGGCTATGTTTAAATGTAGGAACACACGCATGCATACTGAACTTTATATTAACTGTTTTAATTGTTTTTAAACGTACTGTCCTTGGACTATAAGGGAAAAGTCAAAGGCTGAATTTTCTGACTAGAATGAAAAGCTGGCCTGGATGTACCAGAATATTCCACTCGAACTAGAAAGTGATGCAACACATCTTCAGTCGGTGGTTCTTCACAGAGGTCTTTTGTTGCCTCTCTGAATCATAAGTTCTTGATGAACGACAGTTCTGACATCGTTTGGCTTCTAAACTCTCTTTTAAGCACTTTAATGTAATGCCGTTGATCCTTTTCACCCTCAAAAGAATGTTAGTCAGGAGAAATCTGGCGGCTTACAATGAGCAGAGGGCGGGTTTGTATACATTTGCGTGGCTCCAGATATCAGCAAAGAAACGGATGAGTATATTTCTTGAATCCAGCCTTAGATCTAAGTATCAGAGCGCAACCCATTTATGGACCTCCACCATCTCTCTCAATCCGGAGTAAAGGCAATAAAGTTGGTTGCTAAATGTCCTTTTGTGATAAAAACAGTTTATTGATAAAATGTGTTATATAATAAACTATGGAGAAATATAAACAACCATAAAACAGATGTACTTTGGTTGACAAAAATATAACAAAGATCAGTTCTTCTTTTTGGTTATTTTCATAATGACGTGTTATGGGGTAAATATAGGCTATATATTTTTTTGCAAATAATATAATAATAATAATAATATTATTGTCATTATTATTATTATTATTATTATTATAATGATAATGATAATAAAGATAAATAAAATAATTTAAAGTTGCATTTGAATCTAATCAAACTTGAACCAAGCTTCATTGTAGCAATCAAATCCATTCACGTTATAAGTGAACATGTACATTAACACACACATGCACATGCACATTGAATACATAGACACTTGCATACACATACACATGCACACACGCACGCACACACACATGCACACGCAGGCACACACACACACACACACACACACACACACACACACACACCTTATATATACACCAAAGAGTCTGCTAAATGGATCAAAATCTGGGAGAGTAATTAGAATTTTAAATTCACTCATAAATCTGAAGCCTCTCATAATGTTCCCTCCATGATGCGCACTGTGAGATAACTGTTTTCAAGTGAAGGGAGTGTGGACAGAAGCATATCACATCAGTATGCCCTGAAATGTCTATTCTCCATGTATTTCAAAATGAATGGATGATTGGCAGTAATACAGTCCATTGTAGAGTGTTTGGCTTTTTTTCAATATAATCACCTTCAGTAAACCTTAGTAACCTTTTTTGCTTCCTCTTGTTTCACTTTGGAACCCTTGTGCCCGCTACGTCTCGGTCAGGGTATGTGAAATAGTGTTTCTCATATTACTCGTTTGTTGGAGAACTATACATACATTGCACTAAAGACAAATGTCTTTTGAAAAGCTATTTGGCCCATGATTTTGGCACAAGTCTTTCCTTTTTTCTTTCTATAATCCAAGAAGTACAGCCTTGTGTTTAATATAGCTAATTAGTCTGAACGTTCATAGAGAAGCATTTTGTTTGAGTCTAACTTCAACAAGGACCACCAGAAGTCTTCTCTACCATGCATGGGGTCCTCTTTCTTCTCCTCCAGAAAGAGGGAAGACCTCTTGAGATCTACCGTTTTTCCGTTTAAGGTCGCATCTTGAAATCCACTTTACCTTTTTTACACCCCCCCCCCCCCCCACACACACACACACACACACACACACACCTCCCACCCCCCAGTCCCTTACCTGCTTTTTTTTCCATGCAGAGGAAGTTTTGACACCGAAACGTCAGACTTTTCTCTCACCTTCAGTGTTTGGCTCAGAGCCTGATGCTTATAAACTGGTGCTGAGATCAGCTCAGGTCCTTAAGTCGGACAGTTGAAGAAAACAGAAACACAGAAACGAGTACAAGTGTTGTCTGGTTGCCATGGAGTTCCTGCATCAGGCCATTTTTATCAGTTGATTATGAATGGTTGAGCACAAACATATAAAACATTTAGTGTCTGGACTCTTAGTGTGAATCTCAAGTTATTCTCACAAAGTTATAAATCTCATTTGTATGTGCAAACATAAACTAACAATAACAGTCTAAATGCTTAAAATAATACTGCAGGTCTTGATTTGTGAACTGTCTTATAGGCTTTTATGACTGGGCTAGGAGAAAGTCCATCTGGCCCATATTTAATGTCAGCTATTCACCACCATTTGAGAAGCCCCATATATGCAGGCCCTTGGTCACTGAGTACAATGAAGGGGAAGGTCTGCCTTCAAGGTCTACCCCAACCAAAACATTTTGAGAAAGTGGGTGTTTAGAATGAATTACTGGGTCAGTGTATTTTGCCTAAAAACATTTAAGATCGTGGATTATGGTGCCTTGAAAGCTGTAAATGACCTGCTACTTTGAGGCATTACCTGTGACAATGCTTGATGTGTTGTTGAAGATGGTCTGTCTGCATTGGAGAATTGGGAAGAAAAGTTAAAGCAAAAGTTAAAGAAAAGAAAAAATCTTGTCTCATATACATCTCATTCTCTACTGAATAGAGATCAATGGAAATAAATGTTTCAGTGACCTTGTGACCTTAAAATACCTCTGCTAAAAATGTTGCACTGCAAGACACCGATTAGCTGTTTATGCGGAGAGGGACTTTTCCTTGAACAATAAATGCAGCTCTTTCTTCTTAAAAAGACTATAGACTTAGTTGGTGAGGTGATACAGAATCAACAAGTTAATGTCATATACTCCTATTTATATGCCGGTCCATGTTAAGCCATTTCTGAGCTTTAAAGTCCAAATGTTAAATATAGAATTTTAAAATATTTCTCTTTAATTCTTTCTTTTTAAATATATGAGTAAAAACAAAAACAAAGAAGAAATAGAAAATAGAAAAATAATAAAATAGGTAATTAGAAAAATTAGAAAATAGCAACAAAAATGAAGCGTCAGTAGCAGAGTTCCCTGCACCTCATTGTGTTGCTCTGATAGTGAGCACTCTTGGAATGAGCTCTGTTTCTGGCTTGGCTACTCTGCCGGAGCCAGGAACTAGGAGTCAGTGATAGCCTACTGGCTTTCTCACATTGTTAGTGGTGCTAAGCACCAACTCCTGAATGAATGGTTTATATGACGACTTCCACCTGTGCCAGAACAGAGAGAAGCAAGGGCAGAAGAACAAAGCAAAACACTGTTATAAGCACTGTTATAAGCACTGTTATATCTTTGTTATAATAATTTCATGTGCAACTTATTAAGCATTTTATAAAGCATTTTTTTCAGACAGCATGTTTTTTTGTTGACAGCAAGTTTGCATATATTATTGAATATTGCACTGTTGTGAAAAAAGATATTGCCTATTTTTTTTATTTTTTTTATTTTGAAGATGAAGCATGACCTGTAATTGGAGATGCTTTCAGGGCTGCAACAATTGGTGGTTTTGGTTGGTATGTTTTTTCATATGTTTATGTGTCTTGATTTGCATGTGTGAATAATTCCATTGCACTGTCCCTACCCCACCCCCCTCCCTTCCTCCCTCCAACTTTATCTTGGGAAAGCTTCACCAAAATGGCTGTAAATCTGTTCATCTAAATGGTGCGTTTTATTTAGTTACACAAAACTGAAGACACGCTGTTTCCACCTCAGCTGTGTGTTTGTTCAATCAGAGACTGATTTACGAGATAAGGTGAGGTGCTCAGTCTCAAACGGCGTCCACCTCAATGACTTCAGCATACTGCACAAATATTATTATGCTCTACCTTTAATTTGACCCGCAGCCAAAAACAGCCTCTGACTCTATTTTAATCCAATTTTAAGGAATAATATCAAAAATATTTCTACTAACTGGTCTGCATAAATCTTATGTTCACTCACACGCAAGCAAGCTAATGTTTTTCTCTGCAAACTATTAGTTGTAAATAACAAAGTAAGCCTGATTCAGTAATAAACAACAATTTCATTCTTATGCAAATAAGAGGAGAGCTTGCTTTTTTCTCTGCCAGATTTTCTCTTCATTGCATTGAAAAGCACAGCTTTTTTCTCTGTTTTCCTGATTTCCCAGTCAATTTATCATGCTGTAGATAGATTTTCTTCATATACTGGTATCCTTTAATATTCGTAGTCCTTAATGTTTTTGAAATATCAAGTTTTCATGAATGACCTGGACTCGAGCTCGAGCCACACATGTTCACCCAAGCTGAAAAATAAGCTCTTTCTACAGAGGCTGTCGCCACATTATTGAGTGCCTCTCTAACATGGTCGCTGTTTCCAAGCAACTTGGCCTTGCTTTTCAAAACCCGAGGCCCTGCCAACAGTTGGGAGAGGGTGAGGAGAAAGAAGAAAAAAGGGGGGAGAGAAAAAAACCAAGAGGCATCTAAAGTTAAATTTAAAGATGTGTTTCTTTTGGACGCATATCGGCGCTGCCATAAACCAAGGGAGACATTTTCATACTCGACATTTTTCATGGTTTCTTTCGGAGTTCCCTCCCTTCCTCTGCTCTCCACCTTGGCTCCAGCGTTACCTACTGCTGTACTGCCCAGGCAGACCACAGCCGTCGGGGCATCAACTCCTGCTGAAAACCCTGTTGTGAGACACCCCACCCCTCCGCCCTCCGCCCCTATACCGCCCCCTCTCCCTCCCAGGCGCTGAACAGAAGCTCCCCCCACGGACCCTCGCCCGGTTGTGTTTGGACGGCACAGGCCCTCAGAGTGGATGCCACCTGGATGGGACTACTTAGGGCTCCTTTCATCACCTCTTCTTCTTAAAGTAGTACCGTGTGTGCATACATTAGCCCAGGGCCGCTAGCTGTAATTAGCTATAACCTTTCCCTGGCTTCCAACAGCGCTTTCTCTCCCCTTTTAATGTGGCAATAAACAGACTGTTTAAAAGTCATTTCACCAACCGAGGCATGAGCAGTGAAAACCGGGACAGCCCCTTCCAGCTCTGTGGAACATCAACTGCAAGACTCGCAGATTCGCAGTTTTGTAATTAATTAGTTCTCCGTGTTCCTTTAAAGTTGTGGTATCAGAGGATCCTATCTGTTTCCATGGAGACTGCATTTGCCGGATTACATGGTGGTGATTGGGATTGTGTGCAGATTCGCCGCAGCACTAGAACACGGACAGATGAAATTCCTGTCATCAGAAGGAGAACAAAGATGACATTCATGTCTGTTTCTATAATTGAGGTTAGTTGGGCTTTTGAATTTATGGCCTGTCTCCATTTGTGGCCCCTGACTGCCAGCCACAAATGGTGTGCCCGTGAATACCAAATAAACACATGGGTGACTTGTGAAAGACTCACTCAGAATGACCTTAACAGTCAGTGCACCAGTCATAGCCTTGGTTTCATTCATAACGTGTATGAAAGATGATTCATGTATTTTTAGTCTGTGCACTCAACTTTAATTACCATTGACTTAAAATTGACTGCAATTATTTAAAATCCATATGTGACCAATAAAATACACAAATTATAAAGCCTACTGTGAATATATTATACCTCAATATAGAGAGGATAGCCCCATCTTATTTGAAGTAGTTTTCGGTACTCTATACTTTCCAGAAATAATTAATACGTACGACACAGTCCTTTTGTAAGTACACATTGTTACCTAGGAACCATAGGGTGAAATTTGGGGTTAGCCTACAGCTTGTGACATAAAAAGAGATACACTGCCTTGGAAAGCACATTGCACTAAAACCCTAATTGCTTAATTACATTGCATTAGGCATGAAAGTGCATTGCACCCAAACCCCTTGAAGTAAAATGGGTTTGAGAGAACCGTACTTTTCACAATATAACATTCCTTATATTGATCTGAAATGACTAATCAACCAAATCATCTCTAAAAAACCCACCAGGCTTGTTGGAAATGCGAGGATGTGACACAAGAGTGTGTGTGTGTGTGTGTGTGTGTGTGTGTGTGTGTGTGTGTACGTGTACGTGTGTGTGTCAGCGAGGCTACTTTTCAAGCGCAGGTCTTGTAAGTCTGAGATAAAGAGAGAGCCTTGCTGGTCATGTTTGGTCAGCAGAGATGCAGAGCCTGTGTAATGAGCGGAGAGCTCAGTCTGTGGCTTTCGCGTTTCCTCTTTTCCCTCGCTTATCATGGCTCGCAGACAGAGGGTTATTTAGAGGAAGAGGTAAGCGGTGAAAAGCGGAAAAAAGCCAAAACTTCAAAGGGAGAGTTGTTATTCTGGTAGAGGCGAGAGAGAGAGAGAGCGAGAGAGAGAGAGAGCACCTCTCCAGAGATCCACGGGAGTCTCTCTTTTCTCATAGGAGTCTCTCTTTTCTCATAGGTGGTGTTTTAATGAATCGGTTGGTGTTCAACAGGCACGGGCATGCGGAGGGGATGACGACCATCAACTTCTCCTGTGTGTTCACTGCAACTTGGTGTGTAAAAGGTGTTATCACCACACCATCGCCACAGCAGGCTATTTCACGATAATAAAATGGTGGATGACGTTACTGAACATGTTGAGCTGTAACCTTTATCTGCCAGAACAGCTGTTGAACTCCGTTCCTGCCAGCTGACAACATACCTTGATGATCTGAACGATCTGCTCTCCAATATCTGATGGTAATAAAAAAGCACATATCCACTTGTCTTTAGACAGCCCATTCCTCTGGTTCATTAGAAATAGTATATATACAACATGACCTGGTTACCTCGGAGGCCGCCACCTCTCTGGGTCATTCAGTGGTAAGAGGGTGAAGAGAAGCAAATAGAGGACGACCTGCTGAATGCTGGCCAGTGCTGGAACTCCCTTGTGTGTGTGTGTGTGTGTGTGTGTGTGTTTATTGTAAAGAGGATCAATGAGTGTAGAGTCTGGGGCGTGGGGACCACCCTCAGGGCCTGTCTGTTCTGCTTACAGGGAGCCATCCCTCATGGAGCCTTATCTGATAGCCGCCTCATTATCTGGGCCCTGGACACACACCACTACTCCTCATCAGGGCCCACTGTGTGTGTGTGTGTGTGTGTGTGTGTGCGCGTGAGTGAATGTGTGTGTGTGTGTGTGTGTGTGTGTGTGTGTGTGTGTGTGTGTGTGTGTGTGTGTGTGTGATGTGTGTGTGTGTATGTGTGAGTGAGTGTGTGTGTGTGTTTGAGTATGTGTGAATGTGTGTTGGTGTGTGTGTGTGTGTGTGTGTGTGTGTATGCACGGGTGTAAGTATGTGTGTGTGTGTCTCTGTATGTGTGTGTGTATGTCTGTGTGTGTGTGTGTGTGCGCGCGTGTGCGTGTGCGTGTGTGTGATTGTGCGTATGTGTGTCCGGGTATACGTATGTATGTGTATGTGTCTCTATACGGGTGTGTGTGTGTCTGCATGCAGATGCGTGTCTGTGAGTGTGTGTGTGTGTGTGTGTGTGTGTGTGTGCATGTCTGTGACTGTGTGTGTGTGTGTGTGTGTGTTTCTCCTGCACAAGAGACGGGGAGTGTGTGTGTGTTTGTGTAGGGTTAGATGAAGCATCTAGTGTCAACACCCTCCTGAAAACACACTTTGCCACAAATTAGAGTGACTGATTGGGGTGGAATTCTTCTTCCCAGCTCTTCTTGTTAGAGGCAAGGGGGGGGGGGGGGGGGGGGCGAGGGGGGGCGAGGGGGGGGGGGGGGGGGGGCACTGAAGCAAAATAAATAAGACGTCACTACAGTTTGTCTTGCTCTTGTTCCAAAATAAACGCTGCAGACCGGGAGAAAAGAGGGCAAAAAATGACTGGTGACGTGTCGCCCTCCGTGCCGATATACTTATCACAGGCCCAGTGACCTGAAGAGCGACTCCGCTGATGACCTGTTGGTTTTACGGTTCAGCGAGTCAAAAGAGTGATTTAGAGAGGTGAGATTGAGGCATCGGGTGTGAGTGTGGTGAAGCAGCCAAAGCTCTCATGTAGATCTTGGAACTAATGTGGAGAAGTGAGGAATATGCTGGACATATACACTGTGACTGGAATTAGATATTAGTTTATTGCATTGCTGTTGTATGCTGCTTTTACTAAGCTGTGCCAAGTTATCAATGCTAGCTTACACTTGGCTCAGGTGGCAGGTGAACTTTTGAACCATTTAGTAGCAGACAAATCTCTTCACACAGCGAAGTTGTTGGTGGTTACCACAGTAACCAGGGTGCAAAGATCCAATCCAGAAGTGTGAGCAGATTTTTAGAAAGCTGTGAGCGTGTCTGCACGCGGGGGTGTGCTTTAAAGGTTACTTTCACATCCTCCTCCTCGGGCGTTTTTTATTTCCCCTCGTTGTTTCTTCCCTTAGCAATGTCTTGCTCGAGTGCATGGGATACGGGTGAGGGAGCGATATTGCAGCGCGCGTCTCCACGAGTGTGGCGTTTACAGGGAGCCGCGCCGGCGACAAGAGCCCGGCGAAAAAGGCGCGACCGCGGAAACTCAGGGACCCCGAGAGGCCCCCCACCCCCAACCCCCCCCCCCCCCCCCCCGCTCCCCAGGCCGTCTGTGCGAGGGGGTCAGAGTTCAGCCTCTCGGGGGATATGACACTGCGCAGCTGGCTTGATCGTCTGTGCATATCTGGCCATTAAAGTTTACGAAGCGTGGCGTAGGCCAGCTGCTTTTATCAGCTGAAATGGGGCTATTCCCACTCCAAGCCAACAGCTATGGGTCTGCGGGACGCTCGCCTCTCCTCGCATTCCTGTTTCCTTGTGACATCACGTCCTGCATCGCTGCAGGCCGCCACTGTCAAATGACCCACAATATGGACCCGTATCTGTATAAATCACGGTGTATATAAACGTATGAAAAGGGAATATTGTGTGTGATGGTGGTCATGCATCTGCTCTCTGTCTGTCTGTCCACTCAGTGCTCCTCTCAGTAACTCATGGTGTCTCTCTCCCCTCTTAGTCCGCACTCCCACACCCTCTCTCTGGATCTCTGTCTCTACTCCTCTCCCTCTCTAAATCTCTCTCTCTCTTTCTCTCCCTCTCTAAATCTCGCTCTCTCTCCCTCTCACTCACTCTAGCTCTCTCTCTCTCTCAAACTCAGTCGATTTCCCTCTCCTGACACATGCTTGAACTCAGACGCACAACATCCATCAGGTGATCATTACAAGCTCTGGGTCTTGACCTGTAGCACTCCAGCCCTGACAGACCCCCCCCCCCCACACACACACACACAATCTCCCATCACCACCCCCAACCCCCACCCTCGCACTCTCTCTCTCTCTCCCTCTCCCTCTCTCCCACCCTCCCTGGCCACAACTTTAATGAGTGGAAATGCTGGTGTGCAGGAGTGCTCAGCTTTTTTTTCAAACAGAGAAAAAGCCACATTTTTCCCATCACAAGCGGCTTGATTGAGATATAGAGCAATCTGCCGTGACTGCAGGAAACATTGGGAGGAAATGGCGATGTACTGCATCGCTTCGAGTGCCACTTCAGGTTATTTATTTGGACAAGGGAAAACATTTCAGCGGAATTCCCCTGTCTCCCTCGGATCCCTGCAACAGCCTAAAAGCTGAAGAGCAGGCCTGGGGTGTCATGTGGACCGCTGAGCCTGTTGGGAAGGATCACTTCCCTGCTCCCTCCTGATCCCTTAAACTCTCTCTCTTTCTCTCTCTCTCTCTCTCCCTCTCTCTCTCGCTCTCTCTCTCTCTCCCTCTCTCTCTCCCTGTCTCTCTCCCTCCCTCTCTCTCTTCATCTCTCTCTTCCTCTCTCTCTCTCCCTCCCTCTCTCTCTTCCTCTCTCTCTCCCTCCCTCTCTCTCGCTCATACTCTCACACACACATACATATACACACAGACACATACACACACATGCAGATGCAGAATAATACACTTGTGTTTTTATGCAACTAACATACATGCACATAATACATGTACTGAATGTGGTCAGCATACACACATAGAAACATGCATATCCATAAGCACACACACACACACACACACACACACACACACACACACACACACACACACAGACAAACACACATGCACGCACACACACACACACACACAGGCACGCACGCACGTACACACACACACACACACACACACACACACACACACACACTCACTTACACACCGCAGATTGTTCATATCCCCTTGCTTTTCTTTTCTGTCCCAAATCCAATTACATTATCTCTGGTCTCCTGACAACTCCCCCAGTTGTACACGCAGCACGGCGAGTAAGCCTTCACACGTCCTCTCATAACAAACTATTTGTAACCATCAAGCCCCATTGATGATGGGCCCTAAACAGATGCCCATCTGGTTTGCATTAGAGCGTTTGGGGGGAGCCGGGGGAGGGGGGGGGGGGGGTGGCAGCCATGGCGGTGGGTACAGCCCATAAGGAAGCATGTAACATGGCCCTTAATTACAGACTGCCACGAGCTGCGGCTTGGGAATGGCCCTGTATCGGCTCAGAGCGCTAACACAAAACAACTTTATCGCCATTCGCAAATTCGCAGTATCAATCCTTGCATTGCCATTGAGCTGCGCTTTTTACGCACGCAGCCTTTCCTTGTCCCGCCCCGCTCTCTCTCTCTCGTAGCCAGATGCCCCTCCTCTGTATGTGCATTTAACAAAATATTCACGATTGTTGAAGGATTGTTGTTGCCACATAGAAGCATTGCATAATAACTAAGTTAAGTTATGCAATCAAGCAGTATCTCAAAGCTAACGTTATACTGTTTGGATGTCGAATTTAGCATGCTTAGCCCCCCCCCCCCGTTGTCCAAGTCAGCTACCGCCACAAATTGAATCCAATTCTGTGGGAAACACTGCTGAGGGTTGAGAAACTCCTGTGGTGACTGGAACAGTGTGTAATATCACAGTACAATACTGAGCATTTCGCTTCGCTGCCATCGTAATTTAAAAAAAAAGAATGAAAGAACGATTCAGCTAAGTAACAAAATCTGTCAACCAGCATTGATGCAGGACAGGAAAATTGCTTGTCACTAAATCAGTAAATCAATTTTTCATGTTGTTATTAGGCTCACTGTAATATTTGATGTCTCATGTCTGCCAACAGTTCTGTGCCTCTGTCTGTGAATGTGAATTATCTGTAAATTATCCAATCACAGGTGAGCTCTGACAAACAAAAAGAAAATATTAGTTTGTTTTTGCTGTCGTGCAATAGAGGAAGCAAAGGCCTGATATGTATTATATGTTTATAATACGCACTACTAATGACTTCAAAAAATGACATAAAATGATCTAAAAATCCAGGAGTACACGCAGAGGAATCACACAGAACAAGGTGTGTGTGTGTGTGTGTGCCAAAAGCAAAAATGGTGGCGAGTGATATCTCTCCAGACATGCTGTCGACATTATGCTGCGGCAGTATAAACAGTGCTTGGACACAGGCTGTTAGCACGGTCATCTCCAGCAAGAGAAATCCACTGTCAAAGCAGAAGTTTATTTCAAGACACTCCTTTAATTTTCTGAACTCAGCGACGTCTGTTTTTCATATCTCCCCCCCAAACACAGGGCCAAAAAAAGTTCAGCTAGAGTACTCACTAAATCCTGACTATTTCTAGCCATCGAGGTGTTTTGCTTACCGAGAGAGATTGCCACGAGCATTCCAAGGCTGCATTATTATTTTCTTTTTTTCTTTTTGCGTGCCTAACTCACTGGCTGCCAACGAGGAGAAATGATGGTTTTGCCCTCCTGCAGATTCGCTTACACTGCTTGTAAGATGGGGATTATTGACTTAACTGGTCTGGACATCAACAGCGTGAATGAAGGGGATGGGGGCCGCCCAATGAAATCTGAGCCATAAGATAAGTGCACGCACTCTATATGATTGAGATGTCATTATTCAGTCAGAGGAAAAGAGAAGAACTTGTGGGTTTGATTGATCTGAATTGTCTGTATTATATTGCATGTTTTGCTTTTCATTCGGCTTGCTTTCCCTCTCTTCGCTCCAAACAGTAATATTGGAATGCGACTTTTCTCCCTCTCATGGGATGAAGTAGAATTAACTCTGTCCTATCTGAGTTAATAAAATGCTCATTTTTATAAAATGTATCAAAACTAGATGTACCGTATAGCGGTACAAAATATGACCGCCGCTCAGTCCTGTACATCCATTCCGCGAAAATAAATCATATAAATGAATTCTTCTACTCCATCCCCCACTCTTGAAACTTTTGTGTATGCTTGTTTGGAATGTGTGTTTGCGGGCCGCACACAAAGTAGCCTACTGGCGCTGCAAAGGTGAATAGATTTGTAGCACTTGCCAAATTTTTTTTAGCATTGTTATAAAACCTTTAAAATATCTAAACAATCACAAGTAGGGCAGTTCATCACAGTCCATCCATTGCAACTGGACTGATGAAAGGTACACCTGTAGGCTACATTGTATTTGGGAAAAGCAGAAGGTAGCAGCATAATATATTTATTTATTTTTTTATTAAACAAAACAATCCCTGTCAGTTCCATGCAGTTTTCAACAGCTATCAAGAAGAGAAGTCATGTCATGGATTTTTGGGAATGTTTCTTCTTCTACATATGCATACATTTAGTCATCTAGTTCATATGATATTCAGCTTTATTGTCAATGCACAAATTAAATACCAGTAGTCTAAAACAAAATGCTGTTTTACCCAGTGGTCCAAATATCTGACATGTTCAAAAGGGCCTTCATGAAATGCGTTGCTAGACTGTTCATACACATTTTAACGGGCCAAGTTGAAGAGCTACTGTCCGTTATTGTTAGATAGAAATATTGTTTAATTTTGCAATTGAGATATCCATGCACTGGCGCATCCCCCCCTCCAACCCCCCCCCGCGCGACGTGTTTGCCCCCGGTTTCAGAGCTATTTGAATATAAGCTAGTTATATAAGGTAGGGCCTATTACACAACATAAATTGTCACTAGGCTATGCTGGCGACCCAAATAAAATCTCCTTTGGGAACCAATGGCTTACAGTATCAAGCGGACTTAAGTTGCCACCTAAAAGTTAATAGTTTTGCATATCAGTAGTAGGCCTAATACATGTCACGCAACTGTGTGAATCACGGAAAGCGACACTTCTAAATGGAACCCAACCCACTGTACAGTAGCTCAAGGTCTATGGCTAAAGCAGCCATAATGAAAGCGTTATCATTGTTTGGATACTTCACACACACGTGTTTTTTAATCGCATAGACTACTACTACCAAGCTGGAATCAAAGCACATCGACTCCCCTCTCACACCATAAACACGCACTTCGAACAAACAAAAAACGTCTCAGTCTCACGGTATAGCCATAGGCAAAACTGTATTGGACCGGTGTAATGTTGGTACTAAATCATCCATCGCAAAGAATGATTTTTGTAGGACGTGCAACAAATATGTGTAGGTACAGCCCTGCCCTGGATACATCTCTCAACGTGCGCTCTAAAACATTTGGTTTAAATGGAGATGTAGATCACGGGTGCGTTAATAAATCTACATTGCGGCGAGTTGACACAAATTATTCACTTTGACGAATTTATGTAGTTTCAGTAGTTACTTTACTTTGAGCCATGCTCTTCCTTACTTGAATCACCTTTGAAAATAGAGGATTGAAGTAGCCTATATGGGTGTTTGGGAATGAACGTTGACTCTTGAGCTAGATGTCCCAGCGTGTTTAGGATGCATCATCAGGTTATCTTTCAGGTAGCCTATATTTTCCATTAGAAAACCATCACGTAGCGAACGTGTTGTGGCTAACTCACTTAGCTCCTGTTAGTAGCCTAGGTTATGGTTATAAGCAAATGAGATGACAGTCGAAAGATGCAATTAGTGCTGTTATCAATTTTCTTGGTAGCCTATAATCACATTTATGGTTTTCTACAAATACATCATCAATAATCAAATTGACCTCTATCACTTAACCAATGCTAACGGTAACATTATTTTACCTACTCTAGGCTATTGATATAACTTAAGATTAACGTAGCCTACCTGCAGTAAAATCCAAACATTTGCAGATTTATTTCGGCTTCAAGAAGAAATGGGAATTACATGTCATGCAGAAATCATCCTACCCTTATTAGACGTTCTCTGCGGTAAACTACAGTCTTGTCCTTGTAGGAAGCGTAGTGTCTTTCCAACCCACTTTAGATTAACTTCCAACAAAATTACGTCTCACTGCAACTATGCGCCATCTGGGGGACAAACGACTATGTGACGCCAATACTGGAAATGCAGCCAAATTATTATGAATATTGGTTTTCCTTTAATCCTACTGAATTTGTAATTATGTATCGGCCGTTGTAATTGCCGATACTGATGGTATGTGCGTACCTGTGTGTGTTTGTGCGTGTGTATATGTGTGCACCACCATCTACAGGCCAATGAGTGTACAGTCACTAAATGTACACATAACTTAATTTTTTTAGACCCCCCCCCCCCCCCCCCCATGGATGAAATTCTACGAAACTTGGCATACCCCCAGAGAATGTCAGGTTAATCATACACATAAAATTTGGTGCAGTTCTGAACATCTTAACTGAAGAGAGGGGCGATTAAAGCAGAATGATATTGCATTTTCATTTTTTACCGGGGGGGTGCAAATCATAAATGAGTGATTATGGGCTAGGTTGATGAGGGCCCTTGAGACTAACATACCATAAAAATGTCTTCATCCTCGGTGCCACGGTTCAGGTAGTTATTTACGAAAAACTGAATTTTTTGGGTTTCGGGGGGTCCAGCGCGGTGGGGTCTAGTGGGGCTACATACCCACCAAATTTCATGTGCCCCGGTGGTTTGGTGTCCCGGGTATCATTGACCAAAAATTCAGGAAGTAGATGACGAAAAAAAAAAAAAAAAAAACTTTGACAATCCCTATATGATAGCTTCGCTAGCGGCGGTCATAATAAATTGTCATTTTTATAAGATAATTATAAAACAATGTAATACATGAATACTTTATCTGTCATGATTTCAATGTGCTAAACTACTGTACGGCTTAACTACTGTAAGTTTATAAAATGTTCAATGGACGATAGGATTATGGTGTGGTCCAAACCGGGATGGACCTTGAATTGTTTGTCAAAGCACTTGATCTCCAAGTAGCCCAAGCGCATATTAAAATGTGAAACTCCAGAGCACTACTTACTAAAGCGCAGCGCAGCTCACCTTACCTCGGTGTGGCATTTTTGTCTGTTTATAAAAAAGTGAAACCTTTGCTCAATGAGGCCTAGCTGCCTGAGAGAACTGCTGGGCGAGTGCTAGAAGTGTGGAAGACGAGGAAGAAAAAAAAAAGCCTCCGTCCTTGTCAATCACACGGAGCCCTGCCGCCCTGACACCAGCGCCACTAAATCACCTTTAAACGCAAACTCTCACGACAGACGGACGGTCCACTCCACACACCATCCATACACAGCGAGCGTGACAGAACCGTGCCCGGCGAGATAAGTGGGGAGGGGTGGAGAGGTCCGGAGGAGTGAGGGCAGACATGACACACACGTCAGCCAGGGCTCTGGCCCATAATTCACTAATGCACTCCACAGACCAGCCAACCCCAGCACCAGCACCAGCAACCCCCCCCCCCCCCCACCCCCGCCCCAGTCCCACACTCCCTCCCCAGCCAGTCTCAGGGCCAGTGATTGATAACGAGTGGTCCAGACACAGAGCATTGATGATGGGGAGGGAGAGCCCGCCGCGCGTGATTAAAAGTGCTGGAGCATGGTCCCGAACTGATAAGGCCGATCAAACTGTGATGAATCCTCCCTGATAGAGTGCTTGTCTCATTAGGTCACAATGGAGTCTTCAGCACGCAGGCTTGTCCAACTACTAACTTTTCCACAAACAAACTTTCCTCCATGTCGGCTTTTTCCTATCCTGTCTGGACAAGGATGTTTGTTTTATTATTCCCCGTTTAGACTAACATTTTTTGGCTTAATCGGACTTTTGTCTGTGTGCAGGACTTCATTACCCTCAATCTTCTTGAATGAATGGGACTACAGAGAGCATTAGACAGATGTTTGTCCTTGAAAAAAAAACCACACACTATAATAAAAACGAGCCAATGAAACAGACAAAATCTGGCTACATTTGCTATTACATAAACAGAGATGTTTTAAATAAAGATAACGTTAAATATCGAGCCTGGGAGCGGGGAAAGGTAGTTTACATTCTCAACAGAGCAGTCTTGATAACAGGCCAGGAGGAATATGAACTGCTTTAAATGTGTGCATTATCGTAATTTATTGGCCTCCAATTTGCCCTGCTCTGTGGCTCCTTAAGTCTTTTCCCCTCTCTCTCTCTCTCTCTCTCTTTCTCTCTCTCTCTCTCTCTCTCTCTCTCTCTCTCTCTCTCTCTCTTCCCCCAGCCCTTTAAACAAAAGACAGGCCTGGTCCGCAAGACGAATGGGAGTGAAAAATCATTCGCCGACGGTAATCGCATAAAACAACACCATATTTGCAGACTAATAAGCAGAGCGTTCCTCTCCTCCCTCTCCCCTCTGATTGGGATTACAAGGCCTCCACTGGAAAAGCCGGCCTGATTTACACCGCCGATTTGGAAACGCTTTCATTTGGAATGAGTGCTGGGTGGGAGGAGGGCTGGGGGGTGGGGGGAGGTGGGCGATGGCGGAGGGGGAGGATTTCATAATTCTTTGTGTATGTCTGGAAGTCTTCCATGCGTTCCGATTTTTAACCAATTTATGTCCAAAAGGAATGACCCCGGGAATTAATGAGGCTCTCGCCGTAAGTTCCAGCACTGCCGAGGTCATGTAAATCATCCGCTAGGGCTCCGATGTTTCCTTGCCTCCTGCTCTCTCTCTCTCTCCCTCTCTCTCTCTCTCTCCTAGTTTCTCTCTCTCTTCCCCAACCTCTCTGTCTCTCTCCCTCCCTATCCCCTCTCTCCCTGTTTCTCTCTCTCTGTCTCTCCCCCCCTCTCTCCCTGTTTCTCTCTCTCTGTCCCCCCCCCCCTCTCTCCCTGTTTCTCTCTCTCTGTCCCCCCCCCTCTCTCTCCCTGTTTCTCTCTCTCTGTCCCCCCCTCTCTCTCTCCCTATCTCCACTCTCTCTCTCCCTCTCTCATGTATACAAATTCTCTCTTGCTATGTCTTGTCCCCCCCCCCCCCCGTCACTTCATGCCCTGTGATAACAGACAGACAGGGTTGGGGCTGAGAAATAGCATCTCATTGACACGTCCTGTCTATCCAGCAGGGCATAATTCACGCGTTGCGCGGCGGGTGGCTGTAAAATGGGCTTTTAGTGGGGCCTGTGTCCACTGATGAATGGGCGCAGGGCTCGGCCACTAGGCAAGGGGTCACTTTCCTCACTTCCCATCCAGGCTCGGCTTGTTGATGTTATTATACTCATTGCTCTCTGCAGAGGCCCCTAGGTTTTTCCACCCTCCCCTCTGTTGTTCATTTTATGGCTTTATAAGCGTGATTTAGCCTCACCATTTCCTTGCGAATTAGCACCGAGGGCCACAATTATTAAATCACTCTGAGGGCATTTGTAATGCGGAAAAATGATTACCTCATAGACATGAATCCAGCAAACTTAACGGACTTACGCCTTCATAATGACCACTGCAAATCAATCAAGCAACTTTAATACAGGAAAAAAAGATTTGTCACCCCATTCGCAGTAATCTAATTTATTATATGCACCAGTGATTGCTGTTTTTTTTACATTTGAGGGGAAAAGAATGACAGCATTCCCAAGAAGGATTTAAATTTCAGTACCTTTCACAGTTAAATTTAAAGCATTTCAAATTTCAGCAAGGCCTACCATGGCTGAAACTAAACTGGAAGTACAGTATATTTGAAGTGAACTGGCTCAGGAGTGGGCTGTCACTGGTGCAGGCAAAAAATGGGATATTTTGCAGGGAACTGAGGAAATATGCAGATGGAGTAACTCCTGCATGTCATCATGGCAGCGGACTGTTTTATTTGCCAGTTCCTGTATAAACATGTCAACATTTATCACCTCGAGTTCATCCACCTCCTCTCCTATCTCTGACATCATCATGAATACTGTGCAAGCATCTCCATTTAGCCCCCTCCCCTCCACAGTCTCACGCACACACACACACACACTCCCAAAAACAACTCAAAAAGATTTGAAATCATGTATTCCCCATCTTACCCATCCTTTATCTTGTTTATGGGATTATTCTCTAGGTAACAGTTAAGTTGATATATGGATTAGTCGGGGTGACAGTTCTCCATATAAATCTGGCCTGTCTAGCAATTACGGTCATTACATACTTCAGACTCTTCTAAAATAAACGGCGCGGTAATGTCAGGCGCGAGTCCTGAGAAGAAGCAGCTCTCGCCCCCCCCCCCCCGGGCGCTTGTCTCCACCAAAACACCTTGATGGCTGTAATTACTGTCATGTTACGAGGCCGATGAAAGATACCAGAGGCCCAAATAAAACGTAAAACGGTTTTGATATGATAGATGGCCACCTCCTTGTTTGGAAATTCCGCAGCGCCCAGGGCCCGCACAGTTTGCACAAGGGGTCTTCCTCCATCTCTGCCGTCGCTCTGGCCCAGAGCATTCTTTCCCTCCTTTTGAAAAAGCAGCTGCTTCGAAGACACGGCCGGCGCACAAACCCGGGGACGAGCGGCATATATGGTGCTGCTTTGCGCCGGCCTCTTGTTTCACACATTCAGTGGGTGTTTGGTCTTTGGTCTGTGTTTTCAAGTGACCCCCTTATATCTGGCCTGTTTATGTTGGCTCTAATACATCTAAACGACATCAAATCCAAACACATTCATCCAGACACATTCTGGTGAGCTTAATGGGACATTCCTCCAACGGGCCTTAACTCGTCACAGAGCAGCCAGCCAGCCAGGGGGGGGGGAGTGTGTGTGTGTGTTGGGGGGGGGGGGGGGGGGGGGGGTGAAGTGCCGGGGAGATTAAGGCGCTCTCACGTTCTCCACTTAATTATCTGAGTTGACAGAGACTGGTTTCAGAACAGCGCTTGAAGTGCCACCTTATGCCTCTTGCTGTTGTTGCTAATTTGTTCCCACTCTTCCCTGTCCCTGTGACATGGAGTGTTTTCATTTAAATTACTTAGAATGTGTAGCCTGGGTTTCCCCATGCTGCCTTACACACACAATTTTATTCGCGCTGCTAGGCAGCCTGGATTCCATGGACCCGTTTTTCACCTCAACGAAGGAACCAATCACAGAACGGAGGGGGGACAGCAAGACGATGATGACACACCGAAGCGGTTATGAGCTACGTACAGACAAATTTGATAGACATTTGTAGCGTCCAATAAACGGCATTCGTAGACCACGTCTGAAATACGAGAAAATGAATGTGTAGTTCCCAGACCCCATCTCAATGAGATGAGGTATGGCGTTAGCCAGGCTATAGAATATGCCTATCTATCAGTGATTGCATGCAATTCCAATGGATCAATTTTTGCTATCATGCAACTCATCCTTACTTTGGCTTTTGCTCGCCTTTTCAGTAAAAGGAAGTAAAGGGGCAAACAGTCCGCTGTCTTACACAAGACTTCTTACACATTTACCAACTATCAGAGCTCTAATATTTCCATATCTTTCCAGTTATAGGTGCTTTTAATCATTGTGTGGCATGTCCAGTGAAATGTGGACGGAAATGAAAAACACTAAATTAAATGTCGCCCAAAATATAACAAAAATGAAACCGTCATGAAGAGACTCACAGAAAAGAGGAAAGGCTAATCTCAGGAGGATTTGTCAACAGCGGTCAAATAATGTGGATTTGTGGTGGCAGCTTGCAAGGACTGCACATTTGCACTCTCAGGCCAGTTTTGCTTCCCTGTGCTTTGGGAACATATTTTCAGAGAGTTATTTTAAGGCTTGGTGGGGATTTTAGAGGCATGAAATAAAAGCTTGGGTTCATCATGGCATTTTGTTTACAAAGTCCAGTGGCCTTCTAGGATCACTGTTAACACAGGTCATTTTATGTGAAATAAATTATTCCAAATGACTGTTACGTATGAGGTATGGATATTCTAGGACTAGATTTAGGACTTATTGAGGATTATCTGATTTGAATTTATTATTATGCATTTATGTATTCCATTCCATGGCTGAATTATTTTCATCAAACACTTTCCAAGGTCATTGCCAGCGATTCACAATACTCGATACATCGCAAAAGATTAATCTACGATGCATGTGGATTTGAAACAGTATGCAAAGTTCATAGAGTTTTAGCTTAGTATCTCTTTAAATCTTTAAATAAATATAAAATATATGTCTCACAAATAACAAACAGATTTCTTGTTTAAATGCATCTTTCAATGTTTATGCTTACATGAAGTAGTGACTCTAACTGGAATAAGGTAAATAAGCAGATATGTCCATTTAGAAAATGAATGTGTGTGTGTGTGCGTTCATCATTGGATATGTAGGCTGGGCATTGGTGTGCATGTGCAAAAGCCCATGTTGGTTTAACATACTTTAGTGACAGTATTATATTTATACCCACTCCAAGGCTGTTGTAGTCTTTCACTGGGTTGCACTGTGTGCTGCATTCAGGCATGCAGGTCTGCATATTGGACAATACTTGGCCTTCTCAAGAATGATGAATCATTCATAATGTTTCCTGTTCATGTATATGGTGCACACCCTTCTAAGGAAACCCAGACAGACACTACTTTCTGGGCTGCAGACTGTTTTTGTCAACACTTACATTTGTAGTATTTCAACTGAAGCTGAGATCAATATCTATTTTGTTAAGATAATGGGATTAAGGCCTGTTATGTTAACAAAAAGAACAAAATGGTAAGATTTCTAAACAAAAGATTTACCTGATATTCCCTCTGAATGTTGTGCAGACGGCACATCTATAATGGGCTCTGGTTTGGCAAGTCAACTGCGGACAAAAAACAGAGAAGCCATTTAGGGTCTAGGGCAGGATAAGAAATTAGTTATTTCTTGGTGAAAGCCGCAATTTGATGTTGCCACACTCTGTATTTAGGTACCCTATTAATGCAAAATGACTTTTTCCCTTAGGGAAAATAGACCTACAGACAATATTTGCTTTATTCAAATTGCATGGCCAATTTGCTTTGGCAAAGCATGAAACATCTCCGACAGTATTCTTGCTGATGTGAAGTCATTTTACTTTACTGAGACGTGATATCTTTTATGGTATATGTACTGGTACTCTACTGCATTAAAGTGCCAGTGTTCTTTAAAAAACATATATTCCCTCAACAGTCCTCCAATTCAATCAAAGTAACCATGACATCAGTTAGACCTTTATAGTTGGGCAAAGTGATCTTGGCTTTAGGAAAAAACAAATGGGTGAATTACCCTTAAATACAGATTTGGGTCTCTACTGGACCCAAGAGGAGAACATTAGTGTTTCTGTTCGACAGATTCCCACCTACGGTACCTCCGTGCTTGCGTTCCCCCCTCCCGCCATAACCAATGGGGCCGTGGGCAGCCAGCGCTTACCACAGCTTCCTCACCGAAGACGCTCTCTGACAGCGCACGAAACGAGAAGAGCAAAAATGTGTGAGAACTATCGCTAATGCGTGCCCAGGGCACACTAATGTCCGTAGCACTGCATCACGGCGCTCGCTCTCCGCGGCCCTGATGATATCAGAGACGTGGGCCTCGCAACAATCACGTGGAAGCAGACTGAACATGCATTCCAAATGAACGGGGCAGGAGACCCTCAGCCATTCAAAGCCATTCAGAAACCACAGGTATGATTTATGAACGGGACCCAGTCGCCTGAGCAAAATTAATAGTAGGAAATGCTGGAGTAGCCCGGCAACTTGTCCAAGATACACTTTCCCTGGCTCTCCATTGGAAACCTGGGTGGCCCTTACCCCGAACTTCCTCTGGTTTTCTATGTTAATGTCATTGCTTTTCATTGCGGAGTCACCACCACAAGTGTGGTTTGGGTCAGACAAAGAGGGACGAAACTGTTTGTTCTCACCAATACCAAATGAAACAAACTGATGAGATGATGTTTACCAAGATGACATTTTCGGAAACTGGGGGGATAGAGATGCGGAAATATGCTAAATGTTTATTGACTTTAAGTTAAAAGACAACAGTTTGAAAAGACAGGGTCCACAGAGTTTTCCAGAAATAAGAAGCCGGCCCTAAGTATTATGGTCAATGGATATTTTAAAGCCCTTGAAACACTTAATGCTTCCCCCGGACCAATCCCACAGAATTGTTTCCTTGTGGTTTCTTTCAATTGCTGAAGTTGTTGAATGGACTGTTGAGTTATTCTGACGAGCTTAGCAACAACAACAAGGCAGAACTTCACAGACGAGTGCAAATCTGAGCATTAAAGAATATCATGAGTGCACTATATTTCATATAAATGAACACATATTGCTGTACAACATGAACAATGAGAATGGTAACGATGACATTAAGAGGTTGACATTACTTCAAATAATAATCTATCACGGCTGATTATTCTCTCATGCGTTATAAAGAGGTGCTTGGGCTCTCTTGCACACACTGGGACACACTGACCCCCTCCTGGTCAGAATGACACGTGTCATTATCCCTGCTGGTGTGCCGGTGGACCCACGCTCCGATTTCCAACTCGCTCAAGTTGGCACCACTTGGAGAGCCCCCTGTTTTCTGAAATAACAGAGGATCTAAGGCCCATTACTCTATATTTGGAATATTGCGAGGAGGTAAGTGGAGGCGGGTGGAACATTTTGTAAATCTTGAGTCACCCCAAACCGCTGCGAGAACGATAAATGTGTTGGGTTCTCCAACAGGATATCCCCTCAGACGCGTTCGCCGTGCTACTCCTGATGAGGATAACAGAGGGAGCATTATTTTTCCTCAACAGCTCAAGAAGGTGATAAAGGGCTCTCAAATCCTCGAACAGGGCGCCACCGTACACGCACATTAATTCACCTCGACGCAACATTTCATCCGCTTGGTAAACCAAGAGGTTTCGCCAAGTTTTTTTTAACCCTTTCTGGTGAAAGCTGATGGTCACCGTTGTTTTGTGTTTGACAGGGCAGTACTGAAACCAATATCATACCAATATCAATACCATATCTACAGTGAATACTGGACAGGGCAGCAGACCTTACACTGTTGGCCTATGCTGTGGAATAAGACTAAAAGTCATGTCATACCATCTGTGAAGAATCCTCATGAAAGTGTAATAGCTGGAAGGTCATCACAGCATTTGATATCAACACATTATAGAGTCTTAGACATATAATCTGTATAGTTACATCAGTGAAAGTCATTGAGGCATGGTTTAGTTCAAATGCCATTAGTTACCCAATGTATGCAATTCTTACAAAAAAAACAGTCAAGCAATGTGTTGGCTGCAATACCATTGAGCAGTAAAAATTATACACTGAGTTTAAAATGCATGTATCTATACACTAAGATGTGTCATGTTCATAACATTAAGTCCCTTGAGTCTATCTGTTTGATGGGCTTTCACGCTGAAATACTGAGTTTTCCATACTCATGAGATTAAATAAGATTACTTGTAGAGGGGAAATTGTTTTTTATTCGTCAGTTTTAAATTTATGTTTTCTTTATTGCTCTGAAGTCATCTCACAGGCGGTAGTAGCACAGGCACTCTTTTAAACATGCTCAGGTCTGAGGTAGCCCATTAAAACACTCATAAATGTTAATTTTGCCAGTGGGATGTGAGATTGTGTTACTCTTCTGGCAGAAATGAGCACAAACACGAGGCTGGCCATCTGTTAAAATTATTACCAGACGTGGCTTCCTTTGAAAAAGTGCACAGACTACAGAAATCATGTTTGTCAACTGAATCATACCATATTTGTTTAGCTTCCACCTTCCACCCAGCCAAGGAGAACAGAGAGACCCCCAAGAAAATATACGATGTAAGAGTCTTGTAATGTTCAGTTCAATAAGAAACTGGCGAACTGAGATATAAGTATAAGTATATACTCTTTTGATCCCTGCATTTATCCCAATCCGTGAATTAGTGAAACACACACAGTGTACACACAGTGAGGTGAAGCACACACTAATCCCGGCGCAGTGAGCTGCCTGCATCTTCAGCCATGCCTACTGGTCGGGGTTCGAACTGGCAACCCTCCGGTTACAGGTCTGAAGTGCTAACCAGTAGGCCACAGCTGCCCCAAATATAAGGCATACTAGTGCATATAATCACTCATTACCAGACTAATAGTGACAGTGAAAGGCCTCTGAACATTGGATCAAACCATTCTCCCAGTCAAAGCAGCCTCAAAAAGTTTTTTTTTTTTTCAGTCTTGTGAAACAAAATAACTTAATAATATCTGGTGTTCAAGAGAACGTTTTTGTTTCATTATTAGTTCGAGCTACTAAAAGAGAAGTCTACCACAACATCTGATTTTCCTTTTTTGATGGTTATGTTAATTAAGCCATTAACCGAGTCTATAATTTCAGTTTACGTCTGACATAAGGCAGAGTTCTTGCCCTTTGAACTGCACTGAAATGACCCATAACACTCGAGGTTGTGCTAAGTTACAGTATGACATTTAAGCCAAAACAAACTATCAAGCACATCATAGGAGACCGCTTGGAAGCCGAGAGAAGAAACTACGCAATCAGATTTGGACTCAACTCTAAGCCAAGCCATGTGGTGACGAGAGAGACAGGAAGAGAGAGAGAGAGAGAGACAGAGAGAGAGAGAGAGAGATTATGGAAACCGTTATTGCATCATTGGAGTGGTAGAGATAGAGCTCATTAGGGCGACAGTCATCCTCATGGAAAGGAAAACAGACCAGAGTCTGTAAACGCTAATTAAAGAACTCATAAAACTTCAACACTTACTTGAGTGATCTCCATTTACAAGAAACGGAGCGAGCAAGAGAGAGGCAGAATGAGTGTGAGAGAGATTAAAAAAAAAGAAGACAGATACAAAAAAAAGAGAGATTCTTCCACGCATCATGCAGGGCACCAAGGTACACACCATGGATGAGAGGCAAAATCCATAGTGAATCAAATTTACGAGTCAATATTTAACTTGTCTCGAGCACTTTCATAGTCTGAAAGAATAACATGTGCGCCTCGCCCTGCATCGCCTGTTTCATGGCGACGTCTCCCCATCAAACGATCTGACCAGACCCTCCTGGCTGAGCATCAGAAGGCTGACAGAGCCTCAGACTAAATCAGACTTGTCAAAAACACCCGGCTATTGTAAATTACATGCCACGCTCTCTCTCCCCTCTTTATTTTTCTTGGGCTGGCGCGACCCCTCCCAAACTCGTCTATCAACCTTTAATTTTCCCTCATAAAGGCCTGCCAATCCTCCAAAGGTGATTTTTCCACACGGTGCACTGGGCTGGCAAATAGCCTGCGTTACTGCCCAGGCCACAGGGGCACATGTATCAGACGCTTGGCTTGACTCTTTTCTCCCTTCAACTGTTGTGTTATTTGTCCATTTGTCCTTGATTTAGTATCTTTTACTGTCCTTATTAGTAATGTGGATTTCTTATTATTTTTTATCATCCTGTTTATGTTGTAGTGTATGTTGTGTGTGATGAGCTACTGGGACCTTGAATTTCCCCTTGGGGATCAATAAAGTATCTATCTATCTATTGATCTATCTATCTATCTATCTATCTATCTATCTATCTAATGAGATGCTATATGTAATCACCTACGATTACCTCCAACAAGTTCCCTGTGGATAAATAACTGCTTTCAAAGCACACCACTGACACCTGTTAAGCTACCCTGAACTGTGACTTTCGAGAATTTTCAGATCATATGCTGCCACTTCGTTTCAGCAATAGCCCTTAATGAGGATGTGTGCAATAATCAGATTATGTGCAAAACTCTTCACAGTCAGATAACAAAACAGGAACTGGGAACAATGTGTCATTTCAAGAAAAAGGAAGTAAATATGCCTCAGTGGTATTAATGCAGTTACTTAGAGGGTGTTTACGCCTGAACAATCACAGTGGTTTTGCTGACCAGCATTCCGACGAAAACAGTTAGTGTTCGGACAATTGTGTCTATGTCAGAAGTCACATCAGTCAGATCAACTGCAATATGCACTCAGGCCATTTGTTAAGTAATTGTGTCTTGTAGGGAAAAAACTGTTACTGCTTTCGTCTTTTTTTACCTGCACATGAACAAAATTGGGGAAGTAGCAATTACTTTCATTGCAACGAGCACTTCGGAACATGTCCAAATAGCCAGCTGCCTACTCCGAGCGACGAGGTTTCACTTCTTCCAAAGGACATACCTCAGCATCGATATTGCAACACTGTAGGCTGACCGTTGAATGTGAAGATGGTATCATAACTCTTGCAAAATGTACATAAAACCACACAAAGGAGCTCTACAGTTGTCACGCCAACAACACTAAGCAGTGTGAATAAATCATGCTCTGGTTTACTGAAATAACACATAGATGCTCTTCGCACTGAAAGAAAAATGGTAATTTCATGGTTTCATTGCTTAAACAATGAATAACTCATACTGCTGAACACCAACCACTGAGAAACAATTCAACACACATAAATGTCCTAAATTATTTTCAATTCCTTGTTCCCTGTTTTGTTCCCTTCTTTCTTGGCTCATAAAAGTTATTGATCTTACTAATAATTAATGGAGAGAATCATCATTTGTTGCAAGTTGCACGGATTGCTGTAAAAAGTGTAAATGCAAATGTCATTTGAAAAGGTGTAGCTTTCTGATTCTAAAGAAACAGCATCACAAATAAATTTAACATAAAGAGTACTTACTCATAAAAACACATAAAAGTTCTAATGTATCATGGCTGTGGCCTTCTGTTTTGCAGTGTATCACCATTACAGCCCAGCCTAGCCACTTCTTCTTTTCTGGCCAGATGGAGTTGGCTGCACAGTTTGTAAAACGATCATCTGCCTTCTCATGACTAATGTGCATCAAATTACAGTAAGTGGCTATAAGGGTGAGAAAAAGCCTAAAAAGAACAAAAAAGATAAAATCTTAGAATCTGGAAGAACCTACAGTAAATGCTGATTATTTTCAGAATCAAAATGTGTGTGTGTGTGTGTGTCTGTGTGTGTGTGTGTGTGTCTGTGTGTGTGTCTGTGTGTGTGTCTGTGCGTATGTGTTTTTGCATGTGTGTGTATTTCTACAGAACACCTTTTTTTTCTCTGCTGCAAGTGTAGGCCATGCAGTTTACAGAGGGGAGCGTGTGGGGGTGAGGATGGGTGGGGGGGGGTAGCGGTGGGGGGTGGTCCAGGAAGAGAGACAGAGAGAGAGAGAGAGTGAGGGGCTATGGTGGAGAGCCCGTTTGGTTTGCAGGCAGTCCATACAGCCCATTTATCAAAGTCACCACGAAGGGGCTAATTTGTAGCACAGCTGTTTCCATATATGATGTGTTGAAACGCTCAATCAGAAAAATCGGGCCAGACCGACTTATGTCTACAGCTCATAATGGAGCATAGAGGGGCCAGTCACGGGACATAGCCAGCCTGGCCTCCACCCGTGCGACTGCTGCTGCTTTTGAATAAGTAGTAAACGTCAGCTGTTCTAATTTGTTGAGACAGAAAAAAAAAAGATTTGGGGAATGGTAGGACCACAGTGGGAGGCTGTGTGTGGCACCAGGACGAGGTTGAGTGTATGTGTGTGTGTGTGTGTGTGTGTGTGTGTGTGTGTGTGTGTGTGTGTGTGTGTGTGTATGTGTGTGTGTGTGTGTGTATGTGTGTGTATGTGTGTGTGTGTGTGTGTGAACATGTCTGTATATGTGTGTGTGTGTGTGTGTGTGTGTAAGAGTGTTTGTGTTTAAGTGTGTGTGTGTGTGTGAGAGAGAGAGAGAGGGCTGCACATGGTACAGTAGCTATGATATGTTTTCTTCTCTGGCTTCCTTCACAGGAACTATTAGGACACTGAACACTGCTCTGCACATTAAGTCATTGTGACTCTCTACAATATCAAGACATTTCTTTTTACCGTGTGACTTTTTCAACTGAAGTTTTATTCACTTACACTATCTGGTCTCGTATTCAACTTAGGATTCCAGTCGCTGCCTTTCCAGCTGTGAGGTTTAGTTGCAGGGCTGCATGACACATAATGTGAAAACTTGTCCAGTCCGATCCAACTCCCAACAGAAGAAATCTCTCCTCATCTGCAAACACAAGATCTTACGCCACTGCCAGGCTAGAGAGGTGGTGGGACATTACTATACATATAACTGTGATATTAATATTCATATTTTAAAAGACAACAATTGCAACAATATCACAAGACACAAACAGTTGTCTTATGGAATACGTTCTGACATTTTCAGGAAATTACTGTAATTCAGTGCCATGTTGTAGTGCGATTATGCAACAGCAGCTGTTCGTTAGTTCTATATATTTCTCAGAATTATCATGTCTAATACTTTTAACAGTTCTTTTAACAGTTTCATAGGTTATGTTTTTTGTTTTTTTTAGATATCAGTAATCAGTAAGATCAATATGTAAAAATGTAACTTACTGATTACTGAACATAACCTTAACCATATCCAAACCCTAAACTTAACCTAAACCATAAATGGTAGTTAACAACGTGTCGACAGATTCTTTGATGATAATCTGATCGTTTGTGGGCGGACTATCCAAGTAGATTGTTACCGATACATCTAATATAAATATAGATCATAAATCATATAAGAATATATGAAATCCAGACCCAAATTATGCATTGTATGTATCTTTAAGCATAAAGCATGCACAGAATCTTAGTTTATCTTCCATTTTAGATTCAATACTATACACACCAAAAACAAAAGCTGTCTCAGATATCTGTCCGTGTCTCTCCTAAATGTGTGACACAATGGCCTCTAGTGGAGTGGCGGCGACTGACAGAGACAGCTCAATCATTTCCATTATAGCAGCCTGTCTGGCGGCCCCAGCTGGCTTTGGCATTAACACTAGGCCGTGACTGACAGAGGGCCTGGCCTTGGGCCGGGCTCCTGGGGCCTGCACAGTACATTCAGCTCTCCTTTTAGCCTCTTGATTTACTGTCCCTGGTGGTCGCTCGTTGATCCATTTCCCCTCTCCGTTTGCTCACAGGGCACCCCGAAAAACCGTCCTCCAGCAATATATTTGCTTTATGATTTCCTGAGGAGCCAGCGAAGCAAAACAAGCCCTGCTCCCTTACACCTGTTCCAGTTAATGTGCGGCCGGCCTGGGCCTCCCCCCCCCCTCCACTGCCCTTAGGAACCCCCCCACCCCTATGGCCCCCACCCCCCCTGGCCTCTCTCTCCTCAGCCCCCAGGCCCCATGGCCCCTAAGCCTGGCCTGGCCTCTCCACTCCGGTCCCTGAGGTGCTGGGGAGAAGCAGAGGGCTGCCGTGTCACTGGGGCTCCATGTGGATCTTCCATTTGCCTGCTCCTCCTCCTCCTCTTCCTCCTCCTCCTCCTCCCACTCCCCTGGTTCAGTGTGGTCACAGCGGCAGGAAAGGCCGAGGGGACGTGTGTGTCTGTGTGTGTCTGTGTGTGTGTGTGTGTGTGTGTGTGTGTGTGTGTACGTGTACAGTATGTGCGTGTGTGTGTGTGTGAAACGTGTGCTGCAGGTCTTACCGTGTGGGTCTGTTGGGGGGCCCCGCTTGTGTGCCTTGCTGCGCATTCAGGATTAACATGTGTGCTGGGTGTTTGTGTAACGCAGCGCGCAACATGGAGCTGACATTAATAAGGCAAATGTTGGGAAATTTACATCAGGCGCAGACCACATGCAGATGTGGCGGTTACACTGCTCAACGGCATTCAGCATTGAACCCCGACCCCCCCCCCCCCCCTCCACACACACACACACACACACACACACACACACACACACACACCCCTACCTCCCGTCCATCCCAACCCCCTCCTCGCAGCCTTGTCCAAACCCAGATGGATTGTCAGAAGGCCAGTGGAAACTAGCAACCAAAAAGACCTTCTCAATTACAAATCCACACTCAGTCAGTCAACAGACTTATCAATAGAGTTTTATCTCAGGTGGTACCAGGCCCGGCAGCTGAGTCCGCACCGAGGGCCTCCGGCGCTGGATCGGCTCCCAGAAGGCTTTCCTGGCTCCGAGCGGAGAACGATTTCCCCCGTGTGCAGCCCAAAGAAGCAAGCCCGAGAGAGTGAGCTTGGACTTCCACACGGTGTCTATTTTATTGTCCTACAAGGCTCCCCCCCGCTCAAAAGCCAGACACCGTTGTCATTTTTCATGGCTATTTCCTGAAGTGCAAATGGATGATAACGTTAGGTCGTACACTCACACTGACCTGCGTCCGTTTCAAGTCTTCGGGGGAAATATATGGAAAAAGATTTGACAGTTGTCCAGCGAAAGTATTTGATATAGTATTTCTTGAATGTCCATTTGAATTTACAAGCCACTGTGTTATCACTTTGTAGAGGGCAATTTCTAGCTGTGTTCTTCTATGGCAAATACTGACTTTTCCTGCTGATCTTGTCAGCAGGCCAGATGCATATTTGAATCCGTTGATACTCTGTTATTAACCATGACAACTTTTTATTTGTATTGCAATTAACAAAACACAAAAATGTATTATGAATATTCTGGTATGAGCAATTGCTGAATGTTTCAATCCAAGACACAAGTTCTACGTTCAAGTCTCTTAAATGGTCTGAGACAAGATTTGGAAAGCTTTCTGACGACAGAAATGAGAGAATGTCAATTACAAGGTTAATTTCTGGCTGATGTGAACCAGGCCAGTGTCCAAGTTTCCAACAGTTAAGAGGTTTCTGTGGACTTTTGGACGCACAGGATCTTACCGGTAGTCCACGTCTGAAAGTCATTCACAGAGTTTGGCCAATTTTTGTTCCTTTTTCTCCCTTTTCTTTTTCCTTTTTTTTTTGGTCTGGAAGAGGCCCAAAGGCAAATGGAAGCTATGAGGGTCAAGCTGAGAGGTGAACATACAGAATTATGAGAGGAAGTATGCATGTGGCAATGTCTGTTTTTCCAGTCATGTGTGTTTAAGTAGCAACCTGACAGAGTGAATGTATTTCAGGGTGCTGTGCTCCAAGCTTAACTCGAGCTGTCCTTCTGATGCTCGCTACACATGGACTCTGAGTGAGTGGTGTGATCTGGTTCTGAATATGTGTGAGTCCTCCTGCTTTTTGTATCCTTGTATGTGTGTGTGTGTGTGTGTGTGTGTGTCTGTGTGTGTGTGTGTGTGTGTTGTTTAAAACGTTTCCCCTTGCCTTAAACAGTGTGTTAACGGCTAGATCCCATTTCCATCAATCTTTATGGTAGGTCAGGATAAATGCACACACATGTTCACTCTAACAGCTACAGCAGATTATGACACAAAAGGTAGTGCATAAAGTAAAAACTAAAGACAGAGGAACAAACATTCTCCCTCAGAATCTTCTGGGCCCATTAACAAAATATGTGCTCAAGAGGAGAGCTGTTTGTGTGTGTGTGGGGGGACGGGGGACGGGTGGTGGCAGTGAATAAACCCAGCCACCCACCTTTAGCGCAGTGATTGCTACTTCCTCAGCTTTTCCACTTCATTGATGGTTATGTGAGCTAAAACAACGCGCTTAATGGAGACTCAGGCGGCCCTGGGGACTAATTAGGGTCACGTGACTTCCTCCCGGGCTTCCATGAAAATAGCTCCATCACAATGGCCTGTGATATTAATATCGGCTTTGGGAAAGTCAGGCCTACTCTCCACAGGGAGGGTTCTGCATGAGCAAACAGAGAGGTATGCAAGGCATTTAACAGAGAGAGAGAGAGAGAGAGAGAGAGAGAGAGAGAGAGAGAGAGAGAGAGAGAGAGAGAAATGGTGATCCACTTGTTGCTATATCTATGAGTGTTGGACGCAGTAACACATCAGGGAAAAAGGTCTGAAATCATATCTGCTACAAATCCAGATCTTCAAAATATATAACCTGTCCAGACAAATGAATAATATTTGTATGTAACTTTCCTGTATTCTATTGTTTCTGGTCTGGCCTTTTGACTTTTTAATGTACACGTCAATGCTATTATACAAATGTAATCATCCCATAGAGTTTTGAATCATGACACCAACATATTATTTTACAATTAATAAATAATCTGTGATAGTTTTATGATATTAAATAAATATGGTTTTAAAAATTACTTTCAATTACTGTGTTTGGCCTAGCTGTGTTCTAATGTGTTTGCAAGACCGCAGATTGTTATTAGGTGGGTAGAGTTACAAATAGCGTCTGGAGGAGGGGGAGGTGAATGTTTTGGCTTATACTCTCAGCACAGAATGCCTCTGCAGATGTTATCAGGACTATTTGTGTTGAACGTCTGTCCGCTGCTATTATCAACACAGTAAATTACCAAACAATAAATAAATGCCACACCCTGAGTGTGCCTTTGACCCCAGGTCAGACAAGAAGGGGAGGTGGGGTTGGGGGGGGGGGCTTTAACGGAGTCTGGCTTTACTGGCACTGATGACACACACTTGGAGAAATATAAAGAAATAGACTAGAGAGCACAGAGCGGCTTTGTTAAGGCCGTTAAACAGCAGCAATAATAAAGGATGTTTAAAATCTCTGGTCTGCAAATCTCATTTGAACATCCGCCCTTCCTTGTGAAACTGTCATGTTGTCACTCCGAGGCTTGAGAAGGGCCATAATCTTCCAGCTGTATGCACACCAGTGAAACCCCAGCGCTGGGCAGAACAGTAAGAGGAGGGAGGCCCACCTCAGTGTTCAATACCTGCGCGGTGCGCGGGTCCCAGCGCTCCACTCCACCCCCCGGCCTCAAAACGGACACGTGCTCCGGCCGGGAAAGACATCTCGATTGGCCGAACCCTTGTATAAGTAGTCACTTGTAAAAATACTTCAGTTCACTGCATTGTAAGCCAGGCGAAGATCGCTCTCTTCCGTTTGAAGGGAATTTATTAGACCAAACATCTCAGGTTCAGAATCCTTTACCTTTCGCGTTGCTGGATTATGTATGCTTTTAACAGAGCTGTAAAATTCATTCTACATTCCCATCGCAGGTCACGACCGCCAGGCCTCCAGCTTTTGATGTCATAATACTGTAATGTTTTAAAACTCATTATATGCGACTACCTTCGGGACAGACCTGACTTTTTTAGCAGGAGTGTCCATACTGTAAGACCCGGTGAACTTGTCCAGCTGCAGGATTCCAACAGGGAAAAACCGCTGAGGGACCGTTTCTTGGCTCGCACCGCCTTACATTCACTTAGGGTCTCTTGGACTGAACACACTGTGTGGATTAAGCCGCACAGCAAGGCGCCCAGGCTCGCTATATCAACTGGCAAGTTGAAATCTTATTTAAATGTTGTGGATCTCCCATTCATACATGTACATGACTTCCACCTCCTGAATTTGTAATGCTAGATGGTACGACTCCTGCCAACAAAAAGGGCTTCCCGAGTTCAAATTATTACAGCAGCTCCCAACCAAAGCACGATGTTATTTATCTGACCCTGCAGGAGCCTGTGGAGAAGCCATTACCACTGGGTCAAAGCGTAATAACACACGAAACATAATGATAATCCCCAAGACCTGCGACACCCTGGTCCACACAGACAGGCCACAGCCATAACCGACATGTTTGCCGTCGTACCTCAGAGCATGTCCCAAGGCCCTCTAGAACAATTTTGGTTGTGTGGAGTGGGAAGGCTACACAGACAGCATGTCTAAATTCTTGTCAAGCGCACTCCATTTGCAGACTAGCTACACATTAAGTGGTCATTACAGACCAGACCGGAGCTCATCAAGATGAAATTATTATATCTCAAGGCTAAAACTGTTTCTGAGAGCTGAATTCAAGAAAAGTACAGTAAGAATTATGGTTCATAATATTTATACTTTGTGGAGTTTCATATAATCCTGTTTATACTTCCATAACTATTAGAGTTGTGAGAGGAACACTTTAAACCGAGTCATCACTATTCTTTTCACATGTAGGCTATACTTAAATGAATGGTAGGTAGGCTATTTGAGGTGACCCTTCTTATTGTTCAACAGTTCATTTACAATACCCATACTCTACATAACACAAGGCAGTTTTTAAATAAATAATACCAAGAGTAATGCCAAGTTTACACTGGTAGGTACGTACTATAATTTTTAAACGGAAATAAAAACTGCTTTTAGACTACTGTAAATTTAAGAGCTGCTGAAGGTTACTATAAATATTTGTGTGTTTTGTTTGCAGAGAGGGACACGGTGACTGCGTCAGAGGCCACATCTGCCAAATGCACCACTTCATTGTCTCTTTGTTTCATCCAATGAATTTCAGGAAGTGACAAAGATGAAGGTCCTTCAATAAATGACCAAATGTAACATAATATACGCAGTGCATAATTCCATTATGAGGTCATCAAATCCACCAATCCAATTATTTCCAAAATCAAATTATTTTATAAATCACTTTTTTTGAGTTGCCTGACTCACTGACTCACACCTTACACTGTCATTTTCCACTAATTTGTGACTGAATTTAAGAGCATAATACTGGAAACGTAAAATATATTTAAACAATACAACTAAGATGTTCAGGTATATTGCTCTCCGTGGCGATCATGTTGACTGTGTGATGAGCTGCCATTCCAGATGAAAAGAATCGCAGCAAGCAGAGCGGACGGAGGAGTGGAGTGGAGCGGAGCGGAGCCTCGTGTGGAACGTGATGAATGGATGGATGTGTCCTCCACGCAGGCAGGCAGCGATGACTTCAGTCTGAAGCTGTGTGTCTGTGTCAACATCCCTCCGGCTTCCTGGCAGGTGTCCCTCTCATTAGTCTTGCCGCCGCCGCTGCCGCCGCGTAACGACTTCATCGGAGAAACGTGATCCGTGAAGAATGTCATACTCCTAATTGTTGGTCATTCCTGGAAGTCTTTTGTGTTTGGGTCATGTGTGTAGAACATGTTGCAATGGGGAAACATTTGACGGCACCATCGGTGAATATCAAAGCTTCCTGTTGAATTATTGCATGATGGCCTCATTACTTTTTTATACAGATGTTCACATTTTCCAAAAGCATTTTTTACTCAGTCACAAGGTTTATTTCTATTTTTGAGGATACACTGTCAGCATTTCCTATGAGTACATCAACCTCACATATCAGACATACAGTAGCATGCCATCAGTGAAATCAACAATTCCAGATATCTAGGAGACATGGGATTGACGAAGTCCAATAAAATGAAAGGGGACACCCATAACAGTCTCCAAACACATAATTATGGATGTTATCCCTTTTTATGAATGTGGTAAGTATAGAGGCAACTACATAACTAACGTGCCAGCAACACACTTGGAACTGCTGCACAGTAGCAGCTATTCACAGCTTCCCCACATAAAACTAAATGCAAACATCTCAAGAGTGAGCCTTTGAGAGTGTGTGTGAGTATGTGTGTGAGCATGTGTGTGTGTGTGTGTGTGTGTGTGTGTGTGTGTGTGTGTGTGTGTGTGAGCATGTGTGTGTGTGTGTGTGTGTGTGTGTGTGTGTGTGTGTGTGTGTGTGTGTGTAGGTGTGTGTGTGTGTGTGTATGTATGTGAGTGTGTGTGTGTGTGTGTGTGTGTGTGTGTGTGTGAGCGTGTGTGTGTGTGTGTGTGTGTGTGTGCGCGCGTGTGTGTGTGTGTGTGTGTGTGTGTGTGTGAGCGTGTGTGTGTGTGTGTGTGTGTGTGTGTAGGGGGGATAGGAGGTGTCAGGTGAGTGATTTAGGACGAAGGTAACGGTGCTCCCTCCTCACCCCTCCGCTGGGACTGTGTATCCCATGTGCCACTCTCACGAGCTGCAGTCCCCTCGCAGGAAGACAATTGATTTACTAGCATAAATGACATAAATCACATGTGTTTCTGTAGCGGAGGCTGGGGTGTAATGCACTTTGCATGTGTGTGGATGGGTGAGTGTGAATGTAATGGCACTCTGAGATCGCTTAGCCAGGCTGGGGTAACTATCACTGTGATGACTGGAGTAACACTCTTATTAACTTTCCATTTAACTTTACATTGAACTTGTAGCTTTCCATTGAGCCATCATAACTGTAACAATCATGTTATGTATATTTTATATATTATAGTACACAGATGAGTTAATTCAACCATATCAGCTGTAATGCTTCAGTGTACAGGGGTACAGTATATCTAAAATTATATTCACATATCAAAGAATTTATTAGGACAAGTGAAGCTCAAGTGATTCTGAGCGGCCCGAAACAGAAAAACAGAAATATTCAATGTAGAATACACAAGCCATTTTTTTTCGGACTGGATTTTGCACTGTCCCTATGTTATTCTTGGTTCAGAATATCATACAGCAAGGCACATTAGTTGAACTGCTGTCAGAAAGTGCTCTTTACATTGTTGAATAATTAAAAACGCTTAAGTCAATAGTCTGCCAAATCATGAGCCGTTTTCTCCCACGGTGGAGGAAACTCTTCATACACACAAGACCAGAGACTCCTGAAATCTTGATAAAATTTATGACATTTCTCCAGTAATTATGGTAAAGGGAGCAAGAATAATGATGGATGTCCCATATGAAAACAGATTGCGGAAGTTTGCCAAGTTTTTAAGGCCTTTTTTCCCTGCTACAAATTGGTTTTCCTCTCTGACCTTGCAAAGTCGCCAATAGGTATCATGAGAAAGTTCCTTTGGGGAGTCATAAGAGCCGCCAAAAGGCCTCTAAATTTTATGTCTGATGGCTTGAGGGTACGGCAGGAGGATTTGAAATGAATGGAGAGGAGAAAATTGCACATCCGAAAGAAAACATGGTGCATTTCCTTCGCTATGTCAGGATGAGAGAAGGAAAAACACCAGAATACAAACTAATTCATCATCCACCATTTTTACGGCTCCTCCAAGGCCTGTAACTCACCAAGGCAGCCATCTCCTCTCTCCGCCTTCATATTGTCAGATTAACAACACGCTGCATCGGATTTAATAACCTTATTATGTGCAATTCTACACTGCCCAGTAAAACATTTACACTTTGAACTGGAGGCCATGCTATGAGTAACATTTTTTATAATATTTCATGAGAGGTATAGCAATGGAAAAATGGAAAAAGTAACCCTATGCGAGTTTGACAGCGTTCTGTAATAACATAGTGGGAGGGAGAAGCAGTGAACTGATGAAATCATCAACTTGTCCAGTTTGCCCAAAATCCACGTTTATTACCCATCAAATCAATTATTCTCGCCGGATACGACACAGGATATGACCTCACGGTGTTGCAGTAGCCTAATGGCCTGACCAACAGGTTCCAAAAAAGTAAGCGAAAAATATTCTCGTTCAAAAGGGATTCTACCTTTGTTGGCTGCTGCAGATCATTTGACTGCATGTAAAAGAGAGCTTGAGCTGCACCAGTAAAAGGAGAATAAGACTTGCTGGATGATGCATGGGCCCTAATGGTCGTAAATTACACTGCTCTATGTCTGTAAATTGGAATTACAGAGGTTTTACAGTAATCAGACCATCCAAAACTGTATCCCCAATAAATAGTAGATTAGTGTGAAGCTAGTTCCACAAATTGCATCATTATCTTGTCCAGGAATCGTCACTGATGCAAAACCCTCTAGAGATATTTTTTTGGCTTCAATACTTTTACCTTCTGTAGTAGCACTCTGGGGCTTGAGCTTGGCTAGCCCATAACAATTTTAGATTAATTCCCATTAATTATGGTTTTATGGACGTACGTCCAACTATGTCAATCTTCGTTTTCAGCCTCAGTTTTTTTTTTGACCACCTGCCTCTCAAATAAATTGCAATGTATTCCCACAGCTATTTCTAGCATACTTCCATAGTGGGGATACATATTTGTCTGTTCATAGATTATTCCCTGTTGCTCAGTTATCAAGCAGGTGCTGATATTTCGACAGAGTTTTCAGAAATGTATTACGCACATAGTGCAATTGCACATAATTTGATGGTTACAAGTAATATTGTTCCGGGCTTTTTGCTGAACGCCCCTGTGTGTTCCGTTATGCAACTGACTTAGTTAAATTAGTTTACCAGTGAATAATTACATCTCAAAAACGTAAAACCTGAAATATAAACAAAAAGAGGCAATGGACTGTCAAAGTAGGCCTATCACAGCTACGACTGATATATCATACCATACCGAAATAACATTATTGCTCTGCCTCGTGCTGCTTTCTTTCTTTCCCTAAGTAAAGCAGGAAACTATGCCAAAAGCAGCCGTTGATGGTGATGGTTGAAGTATCACCATTACTCCACAGATGAAACTTTAACATCTTTGGGAGCACACAAATAAAAATGTTTTGATAGTCATGGATTGGATATGACACAGATAACATCTGACATGGATGCTTTACCTGTCTCAAGGCATTAATTATCCTGGTCAACCATATGGGAACTCAATATTGGAAGTGCTGTTTCAGTGGATTCCTGAAGAGGCTTCTGGTACTGTCATTGGACTTCCTGCAGAAAGGGGAGCTGATTTAGTGTTCAGGTCCAGCGATTCCCCTCATTCCTTTTGGGGAATTATTTATCGCGTAATTGGTTTGAGGGATTTCAGAAGGAGGCAGGATCTTATCGCACACACTCTTTCCAGATATGACTCAAGGGACTTTCTTTCTTTCTTTCTTTCTTTCTTTCTTTCTTTCTTTCTTTCTTTCTTTCTTTTTTTCCTTTTCTCATTTTTTTTTTATATCTCCGCAGTATAGCAACCCTAATTTCATGGCATGAAAGTCACATCATTTGTTATAGGTAGTTACTCACTAAAATGGGCAGTAAAGTAAATTACTGAAACTAGGTTTTTTGTTTGATAGTAACTTATAACGAGGCAAACAATGGTAGCATTTACAACCAGTGTAGTAATGATGCACTTCACTGGCAGTATCCTTCGGAAACTGAGGCCATAAATTTTATTACTATTAAATGCTTCTAATGGGAGTTGACAAATAGTTGAACTGAGCAGCTTTTCCCTCCATGCTCTTGGCAAGAGCTAGCAAAGGGAAAATTCCCTGTTTCAAAAAATGAGAGACACATTAAGGCTGCCAATCCATTCGTCTCAATTTTGTTTGAGTGCAATTTAAGCCTTTTTAAAAATGTCTGCTGAAAATACAATGTTCTTCGGGGCAGTTGCACAGATTTTATGAGGGCAATAAAATTGTCATTGCAATATGGATTAAAAGATAGATTGTTTGAGGATGCATGAAGGTGTGTGTGTGTGTGTGTGTGTGTGTGTGTGTGTGTGTGTGTGTATAGGACCTCATGTGTAACATGGGCATGGTGCCTGGTGGCCCACTGACAAGAAAGTACAAGCCAACATTGAAGACTCTCCTAAATCATTATACTGTGTGAAGTAAGGACAGGGTCAGATTAAGAATGCTTTCCAGTTTTTCCACAAAAGCCCAATTCATATTGTAGTCCACTGTGGTCATGTAGTAGTCTGTGAAT
Organism: Alosa sapidissima; assembly: GCF_018492685.1. Classification (NCBI taxonomy): domain Eukaryota; kingdom Metazoa; phylum Chordata; class Actinopteri; order Clupeiformes; family Clupeidae; genus Alosa; species Alosa sapidissima. The sequence goes on along the minus strand of NC_055962.1, from coordinate 29,994,295 downwards.
TCCCACATTACAAGCTGAAAACTCAAATGGATTCAAACGTTTCCACTGGCTCATACAGCATACACCCAGACACCCTTCTTCACTTCTCGCCTTAACTCCGAAGGCGCCAACCCTCTGTGAGCCAAGAGGTCAGACCGTTATATTTCATGTCTCATTCAGCACCGTTTCAAAACGACTAGCAGAGGCAACCTGGGAAGATCACCAACAACATCCAGCGGTTGGCCCTGCCGCTATTCCACTGCAGCATAACTCCGAGGAGAAGCCTCTTCTCCCTGCATCCGGAGAGCTGCCTGATTTATGCTCCTGTTTACTGATGTCTTTCAGATGGCCAGCCTTCACTGGTTATTGTCCTGCTCTATTAGTTCCCAGATGAACCTCTGATGGACAAATTAGCGTCCGTCCCAGGGGACGCACAATATTTACAGGGGTTGTGCATTGCACTGGACCCTGCGGTTGGCCCTTCGGACTCACAGAGGGGATAGCAGATGGTTCACGGTCATGCCGTGTTTAGACATTGAAACAGTTTGGTTTCATGGTGCCTTTTATGCCTCTCTGCCTCTCTGCATGTCGGGGGTTATGTCTTATTTCACAGAGACAAGCGCACTAGAGCATGACCCAGCCTACAGTCAGGCCTCAGAAGAAGAGATTCCTGTACTGCTGACAATAAACAGATACAAGACAGATATAAGTTAGCTAAAAAGCTAAATGCTTTGAAAGGCCTATTGAAAGGCCTTCATACTGAAATGCATGACTGAATGAAAGCACTGAACAGTTTTATAACAGTTCATAATAGTGTTAATGCTGTTCAACTGTGCAATGCACGTCATCTCCTTGATGAAGGCAGTACAAAGTTATCAAAAACAACAATCTTGGGAAATTTGATACCTGGGCAATACATGCCATGTGCATCTGCGTTAAACTGCTGTAACCTTCGTGGGAATCATAGCAATTCCCCTAGCCAGCTGTTAACACTCTATGGGACTTATTTCAATGGGCCTAACACAAATGAACCACAATGATTAAAGCAGATATCTAAATACTGGCCTCTGTGTGGTACGGCCCGTGAAGACCTGTTGATTATTGTTAAGTAAGGAATAATGGCTTCTCAGATTAACAAGTAATAAAAATGTAAGAATTTAATGATTCAATTAATGTGCGTGTCATATGTCAAATGTGGTGCACAAATGAGGTGAAATTTGAAACCTACATGAGAAAAGCGAAAGGTGAAGACAAATTGTACAGTGAAAAGAATAATATACATTATGTTGTACTTTTGTTTTTCAGTATTTTTTCTGTTAAACAATATCATGTGTGATCCTGGGATCACTCAGGAAAAGTTCTTAAAAGTTATATTTTGAAAATTATGTGATGGCATGAAAATATGTAAGAAAAACATGCATCTGTCCTAAACTCTATCCTGTAATATTTCACTTTGAGTGATGTGCCATATTTACCATATTATACCATAAGCATGTCAAAACATGGCACTAAATCAGTACAAAAATAACACTGTTGTCTAGCATTGAGGACTTTCTTGAGCATTATATGCGTCCTCTGTGATTGCTATCTTCACATTCAGCTTTTATATAGTGTAATTATGGGTGTAATATGGGCCTTTTGGCAAAGGTCCATAGTAAATGCATGGACTGGTATAGAATTATGCCGCAATGTGTTGTGTAAGACATAGTAATTACTAACATATCTTTCAGTTTAAAATGGTGAATGTCCTCCTTTTTTTTTGAGGTTGGATTATTTATTATAGTTGCCCAGTAATGGTAGCCAAGTACTTTATTTCCCTTTGGAAAACCCTGCCAAATTAAAAATTGAATGCCACCATGTGAATTATTCTGATTATTCTCAAAAATAACATTTTGTTAATTTATCCAACAACGGGTTGCCAATACTTGGCAACAAACAACTTTTAATCTCATGCAACAAAGTGATGTGTGGCAATAATTACCAGAAAGGCAAAGGACCCTTTTTCAGTAATGGGCTGCACCAATAACACAGAAAAAATACCACACTAGCAGCCAGTCATTGAACAGTATCAATGCCTTTGTCTCTCTCCAATTTCGAAAACATATGGGGTGTCCTTTGAACCGCACAGGGAGCAGTTGGGCCTGCCGTGGCCCCTCACTATGTTTACGTTTCAGCGCCGACCTCTTTCCTCCCGTTAAAGAGAGAGGAAAAGAGGAAAAGGCTTGAGCGTGCGTAGCTTTGGTGAACATCGGCTCAGTTCATTACGGGCCGGCTAAGTGAAGACTTCCTAATTCGGGCCCTTTCGGGCATCTCCTGTGTGGTTTCGTCAGCGCTCTTGTTTCCAGCAGACTGTCCCCAGTGGCCCTCTGCACACACTCCATGTTTCACCAAAGTGTTTGGCGTGAAACCCAGATAGGGCCGCTGCTGGCCCGAGCTGTTTGCTCAGA